>NC_064282.1:67198131-67246927 GCF_019186545.1 Solanum stenotomum | reverse complement strand
TAAGTCGGGGAACTGTGCCCGCATCTCATGCTCGATCTCCCAGGTAGCCTCCTCAACTGGACGATGTCTCCAACGGACCTTAACAACAGGAATGGCTCTCGAGCGCAATCTCCTCACATCTCTGGATAGAATGGCAACTGGCTCCTCTACGAATGTCAAACGATCATCCAACTCGACTGCATCATACTGGAGCACATGGGACTCATCAGGAACATACCGCCGCAACATCGAAACATGAAACACTGGGTGGATGGCTGAAAATACTGGAGGTAGGGCCAACTCATAAGCAACCTCTCCAACTGTCCGGAGTATCTCAAATGGCCCAATGTACCTGGGGCTAAGCTTGCCCCGCCTCCCAAACCTCATCACGCCCTTCATGGGCGACACACGGAGGAATACCCGATCACCAACAGAGAATCTCAAAGGTCGACGCCTCTGATCCGCATAACTCTGATGCTTACTCTGAGCCGTCCTGAGCCTATCCTGAATCACCCTCACCTGATCCACGGCCTCCTGAAGCAAATCTGTACCACGCGGCCTAGGCTCTGTAGACTCAAACCAACCAATTGGAGAGCGACAATGCCTACCATAGAAGGCCTCAAACGGGGCCATCTGAATACTAGAGTGGTAGCTGTTGTTGTACGCAAACTCCGCCAAAGGCAAGAACTGGTCCCACTGACCTCCAAAATCCATAACACAGGCCCGCAACATATCCTCAAGGACCTGAATAGTACGCTCTGACTGACCATCCGTCTGTGGGTGAAATGTTGTGCTAAGGCGGACACGGGTTCCCAACTCCTCCTGAAAAGCCCTCCAAAAGCTGGAAGTGAAGTGTGAACCCCGATCTGAAATGATAGAAACAGGCACACCATGAAGATGAACTACCTCCCGAATATAGATACGAGCCAACCGCTCAGCACTGAAGGTAGAATGAACAGGAAGGAAGTGTGCTGACTTGGTCAATCGATCCACAATCACCCAAATGCTGTCAACACCTCTAGAAGTCCGAGGCAACCCCACAACGAAGTTCATAATGATACGCTCCCACTTCCACTCCGGAATGGGTAATCTCTGGAGCTCGCCACCAGGCCTCAAATGCTCGGCCTTTACCTGCTGGCAGCACAAGCAGCGGGAAATAAAGTCAACAATATCTCTCCTTATGCCACTCCACCAGTAATGCTGCCTTAAATCACGATACATCTTCGCTGTGCCTGGATGGATAGAGTATCTAAACTCATGGGCCTCAGAAAGTATCAACTGTATCAAATCTCCAACTCTCGGAACACAGATGCGGCCGGCAAATTTCAACACTCCATCAGGATCTAAGGTAGCCTGACCACCATCACCCGCTAACACTCGATCTCTAAGGGCCACCAAGGTATCATCCTCAAACTAGCAACCACGGATCCTATCAACCAAAAAAGACTGAACTCCCATAAAGGCCAAGACGCGTCTAGAATCTGAGATATCCAACCGAACCATGCTATTAGCTAAGGACTGAATGTCCAAAGCTAAGGGTCGCTCCTCAACAGATAAGAAGGCTAGACTACCCATACTCACTGCCTTCCGGCTCAAGGCGTCCGCTACCACATTCGCCTTGCCCGGATGATAGAGAATAGAGAGGTCGTAGTCCTTTAGGAGCTCAATCCAACGACGCTGCCTCGAATTAAGGTCCCTCTGACTCATGATGTACTGAAGACTCCTGTGATCGGTATAGATCTCACATCGAACTCCATACAAGTAGTGCCTCCAAATCTTAAGTGCGAAAACTACCGCCGCCAACTCTAAGTCATGGGTGGGGTAGTTGCGCTCATGAATCTTAAGCTGCCTCGACGCATAAGCAATAACCCGGCCCTGCTGCATCAATACACAACCCAAACCAACGCCGGATGCATCACAATAAACTATGAAGCCCTCGCCCTCAACTTGAAGAGTCAATATAGGAGCATTGGCAATAACTCCGTGAGCCTCAAAAAGCTCGCCTCACACTCCTCTGACCAAACAAAAGGAACATCAACACGAGTCAATCGAGTCAACGGGGCTGCAATAGTAGAAAAGCCTTCGACAAAGAGTCTGTAATACCTCTCTAACCCGACGAAGCTACGAACCTCAGTAACAGAAGTGTGCCTTTGCCAATCACGAATAGCCTCAATCTTCGCCGGATCAATCCTAATACCCTCCTTGGACACCACGTGCCCCAAGAAGGCTACAGACTCAAGCCAAAACTCGCACTTTGAGAACTTGGCATAAAGACGATGATCTCTCAAACTCTGGAGCACTGTCCTCAAATGCTGCTCATGCTCACTCCGGCTCCGCGAGTATACCAGTATGTCATCAATGAAGACGATGACAAATAAATCAAGGTATGGCCTGAACACACGTGTCATCAAGTCCATGAAGGCAGCAGGGGCATTAGTCAACCCAAACGACATCACCAAGAACTCATAATGGCCATAACGGGTCCTAAATGCGGTCTTAGGGATGTCCGCTGCCCTAATCCTCAGCTGATGGTACCCGGACCTCAAATCAATCTTAGAAAACACGGCGGCACCCTGAAGATGATCAAACAAATCATCGATACGAGGGATGGGATAACGGTTCTTCACCGTCACCTTGTTCAGCTGCCTGTAGTCAATACACATCCTCATAGTCCCGTCCTTCTTCTTCACAAACAGAATAGGAGCACCCCAAGGCGACACACTCGGACGGATAAACCCCTTACCTAAGAAGTCCTCTAACTGAGCACTGAGCTCCCTGAGCTCTGCAGGAGCCATCCGATAAGGCGGAATAGAAATAGGACGGGTGTCGGGCTCCAAATCTATGGCAAAATCAATGTCACGATCTGGAGGTAGGCCAGGTAGGTCTATAGGGAACACATCTGCAAACTCTCTAACCACAGGAACTGAGTCAACTGAAGAGTCATCTTTACTCACATCTCGCACATAAACCAAATAAGCTAAACACCCAGAAGCAACCAATCGTCTAGCCCGCATAAAAGAGATGATCCATGTCGGTGTGTGACTATAAGCACCCTACCACAACACTGGGGAAATGTCAGGCATGGCTAAAGTAACAGTCTTGGCATAGCAATCCAAGACCGCATGGTAGGGAGATAACCAGTCCATGCCCAGAATCACATCAAAATCAACCATATCTAGCAGAATAAGGTCAACTCTAGTATCACAACCCTGGATAGTCACTAAGCAAGATCGCAATATCTGATCCACTACTAAGGACTCACCCACCGGGGTCGAAACATGAGCTGGCTCTGCCAAAGACTCAGACCTCATACCCAATCGAGGAACAAAATAAACAGATACATACGAGAATGTGGACCCGGGATCAAACAATACTGTAGCAGGCTGATGGCATAATAAAATCGTACCTGTGATAACATCGTCAGATGCCTCAGCCGACGCCCTCGCCAGGGCTGCGTAGAAATGGCCCTGAGCACCTCTGCCCGATGCATCTGATCTACCACCTAACCTGCCTCTCCGAGCTCCGCCTCTGGTACCCTGTCGGCTGTCCCGACGACCCTGGTCCTGACCACCACCTCTAGCTAGAGGGGGCACTGCTGAAACGTGTCTAGGTGCAAGAGGAGCTGGTACAATCGCTCATCGCCCTCGCCGGGGGCACTCTCTGGACCAATGGTCAAGAGCACTACAATCAAAACACCCCGAAGCTGAACGCCCTGAAGTAACCCGACTGCGGTAGGAAGGGAGGGAATCTGATCCCCTTGGACTCTGGCCTGTACTAAGACCACCCTGGTGATACTGGCCTCCCTCAGAAGCAGGTAATGCCGCCTGAACAGGACGACTGGACTGACCCTGCTAGAACCTCTGGCAGGGCCTATCATAGGAGTCTCTCCCTCTAGTCTGGGACCCGTTGTAGCTGCCCTGGTAGCGTGCCCTCTTATCGCTGCCCCCTTGGGCCTCGCGATGAACATGCTTCATGGATCGGGCATGGTCAACCACATCAAGAAATGAACGGCCGGCAGAAACTAAATGCTCTGTGTCGATCCTCAGACGGTACCGCAACCCACGTACAAAACAACGAACTCTCTCCTCCTCCGTGGGTAGTATCATGGTAGCATGTCGAGACAACTCATGGAATCTCGTCTCGTACTCTGAGACGGTCATAGGGCCCTACTCCAATCTGGAGAACTGATCACGAAGCCTATCCTTGACGCTACGTGGCATGAACCGAGCTAAGAAAGGCTCTAAGAACTCACTCCAAGATATAGGAGGTGATCCAACTGGCCTGGACTCTCGATACGAGCGCCACCACTCCCTGGCTGGCCCACGAAACTGATGAGCAGTGAAGTCGGCTCCTCTCGACTCCAAAAGGCCTAATGACTGTAGCTGCTCCTGACAAGTGAGCTGGAACTCGTAGGCATCCTCCCCCATCGCCCCTGAGAATATCGGCGGTGCCAACCTCTGGAATACCCCAAGCATCTTCTGCTCGCGCAGTGGCATCTCCTCGTCCTTTAAGTCTAACACAACAGCCACATGAACTAGTGGCGGCTGAACTTCTGGTGCCGCTGCGGCAGGCTGACCCTGCGGCGCTGGAGCTGGTGCTGCTGGTGCTGGGGCTGGTGCTGCGGGGGCTGGTGCCTGTCGCATCTCCCCAATAGCTGCTAGTATCTGAGTCAGGAGAGCATGAAGATCAGGAGCTGCAGCTGCAGCTGGTGCAGGTGGTGGCTTGGCTGGCCCCGGCCCCACCGGCTGTGGAGGTACATATGCTGCCTGAGGCTCCTCCTCCCTATCTCGAGCCGGTGCTGCGGCCCTGGCTCGACCTCGGTGTCAATGTCTACCCCAAGATAGGGATCTGTTTGCAGGACCGATTGCATCAGCCCCAACCGCGCAACCTCGCGTGCGAGCCATCCCTCGAAAGAGTGAAACAAGTGAGATTTCCAGAAATCAATAAGACACACGCTGCACGAGAATGAAACAAAAGAGGAAATTTTCCTAAGGACATCCTGTAGCCTCCCGAAGATAAGTTACGGACGTCTCCGCACCGATCCGCAGGACTCTACTAGACGTTAGCTCTGTACAAGTGAGACCGATAAACCTGGGGCTCTGATACCAACTTGTCACGACCCGATTTCTCAAGTCTTGATGGCACCTACTATAACCCACCAGTAGGTAAGCCAACCCGTAACCCGAAACAACAAGTAATGGGTCTGAGGGTAGAAACTAAACAAGAGTAGGCAAATAACAATATAAACAGGCGGAAGCAAACCAAAAACATATATACAAATAAAGATCCCTTCCAGAACCTGGAAGTCACCAGTACAGAGCTACTAACAAAATGAGTACAAGTCCCAAAAGTAGACAACACAGACTGGACTGTCTCGAAAGGTAAAAGACAAGTCTATATATACAGATGGAGACTGAAATAGTACAAAACGTCGTGTGCTCACTCCCGTCTCCGAATCAGTCTTCTCCAAGCTCGATCAACGCTGGCTACTAGTGCCCGAACCTGCATCACGAAATAGATGCAGAGCGTAGCATGAGTACCAAAACAACCGGTACCCAGTAGGCATCATAGGCCGACTGAACTTGAAAAGTAAAGGCAATATGAAAAGAAGGAATACGCAAACCGAAGTCAAGAACTAAAATTTAACTAACAAGGGAATGCACATGAGTGTACAACGAACTAATTAAAGTAATTTATAAGCTAACTACACCTAACTGGGCCCCCAAAAGCTTAGAAGGTACACTCGTGCGCAAGTTAAATAAAAACCCGAACGGACCCCCATAAGCCCGACGAGTACACAGAATAACTATAACTAAAGAGAATTGCATAAAAGAACCCAAGAACGAAGAATACAAATCAGAACCTCAACCCTAATTAGTAAAATATGACAGTACGGAGGCCGGACCTCGAACCGGATGCTCACAAGAAATACCCAAGTAACCAATCACAAATATCAAGTATATGAGGCCGGAACTCTAACCGGATGCTCTATATAAGTATCTGGGAAATAGAGGCCGGACTTTAAATCGGATCCTCTATATAAGTATCTGAGCAATAGAGGCCGGAACTCTAACCGGATGCTCTATATAAGTATCTGGGAAATAGAGGCCGGACCTTAAACCGGATGCTCTATATAAGTATCTGGGAAATAGAGGCCGGACTTTAAACCGGATGCTCTATATAAGTATTTGAGCAATATAGGCCGGAACTCTAACTGGATGCTCTATAAAGGTGCCAATGTAGCTGCTGAAAGAGTCCGAATCGACCCACACACTTATAAATGTCCGTGGAACGCCGTCCATACTTAGCCAATCAATGTAAGTCCTTGGAACCAAATCGAAAATTAAATTCAAATCGCGAAGTAGAACTAGTGTCGCCGACGTAACTCGTGAAACTGTAACATCGGAGAAAATAAGGATAACTAAAGTCGGAGCAAGCGTATCGCCTAACTAAGGCCCAATCTATCAGACTCGAGTCTGCTACACCAGTCTAAAGGGATCTAAGTAGGCCGAGTGACGTCGCGGCAAAACTAAGGCCTATCGGATCCGAATCATGTATTTCTAAGGCAAGCCCTAGTCAAACCTAAACTGAGGCTCAACATGCTTCAAATAAACAATAATTTAGCATGCAAGCACTCCACATAGCGAGGAGGGTCCGTTAATAACACAAAGCATGCTCACAGTTACCCGATAATTCCGGAAATAGGCCGAAAACATGATTTCTTAACACCTCTGCAAAATTCAATAACTACCCAACCCAAATCCCAACTAATCAACATGCATTCAAATTCTCGAGCTCAACCTAAGAGAGGAAACCCGTAGCCTACCTGTAGGCCGATCACACGCGCTCCAAAATCACTCCTTCGAAGCTTTCCCTTTATGGACGGACTCGAAACGCTTCCCCGCTATCAAAAATAAAGTCACAACGTTAATACGGTCATTTAGACACCAAAATCACAATAAACGGAGATGGGTCAATTTTGGAGTCAAAATGGGAATCATGGGACCCGAGCAGGAAATTAGGAAATTAACCCCAAAAGTGGGTCCTAACCAGTTCCCCCAGCTCATGTCCCACAATGGGACACAATTCGGGGCTCGGGAACAACACAATATCAGCATGCAACTAAAACCCAAATTTTCTCAAAAAAATAGAAATGGTACAGCAGCTAATTCAGCGTATTTACCAAAAACGGGCGATCTACAGTAAAATATAACAACACCACAATGTTCTCCTCGAAAAATCACTCAAGATAGCCTCAAAAATCGCCAAAATCGGATCTAAAATGGCTAAGAAAACAAGTCTTAAAATTTCCTAAAATCAATCTCACAAAAAGGGGTCTGGCAGCAGGTATTTTTCGAAAATTACCTCAAATGGGGACTCCAAATCACTATCTGAGCTCACCAACACGTTGTCCTCGAAAAATCTCACAACTTAGTCTTTTGGATCACCCAAATCGGTTGAGAGATGAGAGAGAGATGAGGGTTTGAAGTTTGGAAAATGTTGCTGATTTTCTGCAATTTATTGCAGAAAATCAGCAACATTTCCAAAACTTGAAATTCCGATGGGGTGCTCCGATCTCGTTCGAAACCCCGTGCACGCAAATGAGATATGCGACCATACCAAATTCGATATTCCAGACTCAACGGCGCAGTCAAAATTTCCATTAGAGGTCATTTCGATAAAAAGTGGGTCCCACTTCCAAAAGCCCTTTTTAAGTCAAAACCCACAAAAGGGCTCAAAAATATATCAAAAACCTCCAGACACAAAAGAAGGGTCAATCTAGACCAAACTCGACATTCCGGAGCTAACCACGCCGACAGAATTCTCATCCGAGTGAGTTTACTCAGAATGTTGACCAAAGTCAAACTTAGGCTTAAACTTAAAGTTAAAACGTCTAATCGCACTGACTCACACTGAAAACCTCGGGAGTCATGTCGACCATGCTACTAGCCTAAAATGACCCTTACGGAGCTGATGAAATCGTCAGAATTGGATTCCGATGTAATCTTCTTGAACTTTTGATCGAAAATGATCGTTCAAGGTTCATAAGCTCCAAAACACAAAAACTCGTACCAAGACCAAACGAACGACCAGGTGACCGAACTGTCAGTCCCACCAAGTCATAAATGACTTGGGGTCGCTATAGGAACGCTCTAAACGACACACAGAAGGCAAGACACAGAAATGACCAAGAGGGTCATTACAGAATAAAGTATTTTATCTACTTTACTTAGTTCATATTTGTATTAATGGTCTCATTTTTTTTTACATTTATGTATGGAAATGTGAGTTGCTGGAAATTTTGTTTAGTGGGAGATAAGAAATGGGTGTAAT
Source organism: Solanum stenotomum (assembly GCF_019186545.1). Taxonomy (NCBI): domain Eukaryota; kingdom Viridiplantae; phylum Streptophyta; class Magnoliopsida; order Solanales; family Solanaceae; genus Solanum; species Solanum stenotomum. Next base: position 67,238,614 of record NC_064282.1, on the reverse strand, counting down.
GTTATTTTTCTTGCAAGGATATTGCAGGTGGTGGATTGAGGATACAGAATGAGCTTTAATGGTGAAAGATAGAAGATTGAGGGAGAAGGGCTAGTTGTTACTGGACCTACAATTTAACAGAATTTTTAACTTTTCTGGTTTGTTTTAGGGTTAAAGACCAAAATGATCCCTTTTAACATACAATAAGGACTATTTCAATATGATAGTATATATGAAGGATCAAAACTATTCAACCCTTATACACTAAGTACCATTTTGATCATTTTCTCCATTAAAATAGTAACTAAACAAAAAATAAAACAAAAAAAAAGTCAAAAGAGGAAAGGAAGAGTCTCCAACAACAGAGCTCTTCCATTTTCTTTCACTGTTAATGGCTCCATCTTCTTCCTTGTGTACATGGTGGATTTGCACTTTATCTCGGTAAGAATCACTCCCCCACCATTCATTCCTTATCAATTTGTTTTTCATTTGAGTGTTGCTATGTTGTCTTATCCGAATTTCAAATCTATTTCAGCTCATTTCAAGACTCGCAGATCTCCATTTTTCTACCTTTCTTCATCCATTCACTCCTTCATCTTTCTTGTATAGTTCATGTAAGATTTCTCATCTCTGTAATTTATTCTTGAGAATAAGTTGTTTTTGGTGATGTTTTCTTTGTATTTTCTTTTTTGACGTACTCGTGTTTGAAGCTGTTGACTTTTCCTTTACTAGGTTGGAATGTGATTGTTGAGTTCACGTCACCATGTTCTATCTGTTTGTGTTTTCCTTGTGTTGAATCTGATGTTAGGAACTAGAGCTTTGTCCATGTTGAGTATACACTTTTCTTTGCTTGTTAGTTCTTTGAATTACCTGAATATTTGTTTTTCATTCCAATCTAATGCTAAATTGGCCATGTAATATGCTAGTTTGTTACCTTCTCTATATATGTGATGTACTTCTGTGTCACAGCAATTCATAAATTCCTTGATATTCTCAATTATTGTGTTAATCTGCCAAGGTGTCTCCCATTCACCCTCTAGGATTTTCTTCAGTAATAGTGAGTCTGTCTCTATTATGCATCTTGTGTATCCCTCTGCGACACCATATGTTATCGCCTCCCTAATTGCAATTGCATATGCCTCTGTATTGGTAGTGTCAAGTACTACGTCTGGTTGTGCAAAAATAAAATCACATGTACTACTTCTGATACAATAGCCGTATGAGCGTCATCCTGGGTTTCCCCTACTTGCACCATCAGTGTTGAACTTGATTGTGCTGATAGGAGGTGGATGCCACTGGACCATCTTGTAGTGCACTATAGTTTTGAAGCTAGCTAGGACTTCCACTATATTTGGCCATTGGGATGGTAGATTCCTCACCTTTGGGAACTTAAACATGTTTATTAATTTATTTCCCTTCTAAAACAAATATGTTTTTCATTTGAGAACATACTAACTGCTTTATTGTTATCTTTCATTTGAATTGTACAGTACATCAAAATAGGATCATATGTTGACGTACATGTTAAAACCTTCGGGAAAGCACAAACATTCATGCAATGCGTGTAGAGTGTGCGATAAACGCAATGTTGTGATGAATTTGAAGACTGGTAATTATCACCCCTTTTTAAAACTATTCTTACTATATTATGTTTATTCATCATGGAATTAAGTTTTTGAACTGGTGAAATCAAATTTAAACATGGTGAATGCAATATAGATTAATGTAAATAAAATGTATAACTATAGATTCATAATAGACGATTAGTGAGATATATGTAATCGACTACAGAACAATGCATGGTAGAAGAAAATCGTGTCGAAAGCAATATATATCCTTTATATATTAGATATAGCAAAGAGACAACTTCAAAGTTGAAGAGATCTACGACTTCTGAAGGCTATAACATCAGCTCTAAAGTTGAAGTAGTTCGAGGGGTGTTTGATCCTTTAAAGTACATGTGTTTTTTGCTTATAAACAATCTTTTTCATAGAAATTGTTCCATTTATGAGAGAGATCAAAACTCTTACAAATCTTCGATACCAAATAAGTTGACATAGACGTGCAACGCACGTGCCGTAAAACTAGTTATAAGAAAATACATGGTGTTCTATAGGTTTTTCTAGATCTGATGAAGCAGACACAATGTCCTCTGAATCAGTGTCTTTGACTTTTCTCTTACTTCCTCCTTCAACAATTTTAATGCCGCTTGCCTTGGCATTGTTGATGACACTCCAAAGTGCAATTGGGTCAATTTTTTTTCTTGGATCTCAATCCTTCAATAGATTTTTCTTCTAGAACTTGTATAGATCTTTCAATAGACCCTGTATTAACTCAGAAATCTTGAGTTGAACTGTTTGAAAACGGAGGTGGATTGTCAACAACTTGCACATGCAATGGCGTACCTCTCGTAATCCTCTTAGATGGAGCCGAATAATCCATTTTGTTTTGGAAAAATTGATAATCTAATAAGTATGAGGGATTTTTCATAAACAATTATCAAAAAACTAATAAGCATAATGCATATACAATTGTTGAAAAATGAAAAAAAAATATTTACCTGCGATTTTGGTGGTTTCCTGCGAAAATTGAAAACACGATTAGAGGGAGGAGGTGGAATTCGAATTTTAAATTGGTAGTGGAGGAGTGATTTTAGTACAAAAATAGGGAATGGGGATAAGAGAGATAAAATTGATTTTGTATAAAATCATATACAAAATCCGATTAAGGCTGCTTTGATTCGGTATACAAAGAGGTGGTGGGTCCCATTATTAATGACAAAAAAATTGAAACTATATAAACTGACAGTAAATAAATTAAATTATACCCTAATTCACTAATAACCTATGGATGTTTGCCAACTCATGTAATTTTCCCTAAGTTCTCATAAAGTATGATACATAGTACTAGATATTGGAGCCCATGCTAGTACGAGCCCAATATATGTTACTTATTTTGTTTCAATTTATGTGACACATAAATGAAATTTGAATAGTTGATTAAATTTTTTATATATAATTTTGTAAATATTGTATATTATTAATTATTATGATTTATAGTCCTTTTTACATATTTTTCACATCATATTATTCCTTATGTCCCAACTTATGTAGCGTAGAATTTTGAGAGCCAGACAATTTTTCTTTACGTCTTTTAAATTTATTGTGATTTGTAATACTGACAGTAAATAAATTAAATTATACCCTAATTCAATAATATCCTAGGGATGTTTGCCGAATCATGTAATTTTCCCTAAGTTCTCATAAAGTATGTATCACGACCCAAGGGTACATCCTAGACGCAACATCGCACATGAGACCCCGAAAGGCAACATGTAAGCCACTTAGAACATCATAACATATGTAAAGAAAAATAAAGAGTAAAACACATTTAAGTTCAAAAGCCATTTATAAAAGAAAAGTGGAAGTCTAACTTGCCTCATTTAGCCATCTATTACAATTCATGAGTCAAAATAGGGTCTCAGCCCCAACAACATAGTCTAACATAGAAAGTATTAAAAAGAATCTCAAAATGAGATGTCCCATCCTCGAATCATGAGGACTCACCACAAATAAGGAAAATAGACAATCCAAGCTTACACCAAAGGATAATCGCCGTAAGAATCGGAACCTACACTTTGGAGAAAATGTAGAAAATTTGGGTTAGTACAAAAGTTGTACTAAGTATGATAGTCATGCACAAAATTATGAAACCGTGCTAAAAAGGGAAATTTGAGTGAATGTATGCAATTTGTAAGTTAAAACCTCATTTACAAGATAATAGAAGAGCATAGTTCATAAGCATGTTCATTACATAAACTTATATCATAGGAGAACCATACCATTTGTACCCTCAAAGCATACTTGTGCAATGCATGAATAAGATCCATAATCTACCCAAACTAAGGAAAGCTTATTGAGCAACCATCATTCATAGTTCATGTTCTTGTTCATATTCTTATCATGGTTGGAATAGCCTTAACCGACCTAAACCATGTGAGCTTAACATGGAATCCGGTGTCATGCCCCACATCAAAAAGAGGTGTCCTACTTGCCTAAGGTAGAACTAAAATGTATTAGATTTTAGGTGGATCCACTAGCTAAATAACCTATGACGGCACATAGTTATAGGATAAGGAAATTCTTGCTAGAAACCCCAACCTTACTTAATGTGGGAGCTTCCATCTCATGAGATTACCTTCAGAAACCCGACCTTACTTAACGGGAGAACCTCTATCTAATATTCAATATCCACTTGGTGCTAAGAATTACTTTCCCATAATTAAATGTTTAATCTTGAATTAAGTTCACTTACATGATAGAGTGCCTTGACACTCTATTCAACAGAATTCATAAAATAGCTCATAGATTCGATAGTTGAGAATGGACTTTCAACCTTAGAATCATCATATTCTGACAAGAACTTTCATATCATGTTCATTATGTGTTTATGAGAATGACCTTTCAATCAACACATCAATAAGATTATGATCATGTTCATAAAGCATATACAATGAATCCACAATCAAGTATAATTCTCATGTTTTACCTCTCTTGGGTCAAGGATCACATTCCATCCAATACATTTAGATTTACATCATTAGATATGGATAATAACATGATTCAATTAACTAAATTACTTCAAGCACAATCTCATAGTATTCTTCCTTCATCAAGTCACCCACATCACAAAGGCATAAATTGGGAAATATGGGGTTTCATGGGTTCTTGGGGGAAATCCATTATAAATCAAAAATAATTCATCAATTCAGTCATAATCCATCATAAATCAACCATTTGAAATGATTTTGGAAAGAACCCGTAAGATTGAAGTCAAATCCTAACGTTTGGAGAAATCACTAATTTAGAAATTGAATGTGGAGGGGTTCCATGGATGGAAACTATCCATGGATGAAGGACTACCATACCTTGATGAAGAAGCCCTATGAATTTGATTAGAAAAGGTGGATCCTTCAACCCTAGCTTTCAATTTCTTCGTCTTCTTCCTTGAGGTTTCTAGAGAGAGAAATTTTGTAGAAGATGAACTTTTTGGAAATATTTGGGTGTTTTGATATTATGACTTAACTTGGGTGAGTTTGACTAAAATATAACTTATATAGTGCCTCTAAACTTACCCAAAATGACCCCACTTCTAATTGATCAAAACGTGAAGTCCCTAAAATGCCCCTTACTTTAAGTGGGTTGTCTGGGACCACGATGGGCTCCACGAGCCGTGGTCATGACCATGAGTCGTGGTCCAATCTGTGGTCTTGAGGCAGTAGCTAGGCAGCTTGAGCCTTAAGCCCACACGCCCAAGGCAACTTCACGAAGGGTCCACAAATCGTGGTCAAGACCACGAGCCATTGTCCCTCTCGTGGACTTGAGGCAATGGCTTACCTACATGTCTTCAACTCCCACACCACGAACTCCCTTCCATGAGCCTTTCCACGAGTCATGGTAAACACCACGTGCCGTGAAGTGGCTCGTGAAGAGGAGCACCTCTTGGCGGCCTTTGGGGAGTTACTGCCTAGCCCTCAACGGGTGGCACCACGGGTCGTGAAGACCTTCGTGGAGATGGGGCAGTGCTTTGGGCCAAGTTTCTGAGCAGCCTTGGCCCCCTTGTCACTGCCCTCACCCAATTCCCTTGGCTCTTGCCCTTAACTCTTAATGTTAACCCTCTCGTTTAGGCTCTAGTTTAACCTACTATTTTCCAGAGTGTTACATTATCTCCCCTTTGGGAACATTCATCCTCGAATGACGATCTAGACACCTTACGGAATTAAAGACTCAAAACTAGTAGCCCATCATGCATGCAACATAAAAATAATGCACCATTTAAAGGAGGAAACATCAACTCTATCTCAAGACATAATCAATGCAATATAAGAAAGTAGGAACTACATCTAACAACCCAATATGCATGAAAGTTAATATTTTAGATATCCATAGGAGGAACTACCTTCTTCAACTAAATAATGCTCAAAACAACATCATAGAGCCAATATGCAATTACTCTCTAAAGCATACTAAAGCATGTTCATCAACACATTTCATGAAGTCAAATAGGCAACTGACACTAAATGTACAACAACATGAGGAACATAAATCATGAAAACTTATTTTCTCACTAAACATGAATTTCACCAAGAACATGCATAACATAAGGAAATCATGGAAAAGCTCATATAACACACATGACTCCCAAAAGCACTAAGACTCAAGAAGAACTAGTTACCTCAAGCTTGAATACGAGTAGAAGGAAAAAGATGAGGATATCGGGACTTCATATCGGCCTCGGCCTCCCAAATAGCACCCTCAACTAAATGATTCCTCCATAAAACCTTAACGGAAGCTATTTCCTTGTTTCTCAATCTATTGACTTGTCGGTCCAAGATTTCTACCGAGACCTCTTCATAAGAAAGGCTTTCATCATCTCCCAACCCTTCTTGGGGAATAATGGATATCACATCTCCAATACACTTCTTAAGCATAGACACATGAAATACCGGAGCAAACTCATTTGGTAAGTTCAATTCATAGGCAACTTTCCCAATAAACTTCAAAATTTGATATGGGCCCACATATCAGGGACTAAGTTTCCCTTTCTTGCCAAACATCATCACACCTTTCATAGGTGAGATTTTCAAATAGACCCAATCATTAACTTCAAATTCTAGATCCTTTCTTCTAACATCGGCATAGGACTTTAGTCTACTTTGAGCTATTCTAAACCTCTCTCTAATGAGTCAAACTTTCTCAATAGCTTCATAAACCGATTCGGGACCAATAAGAGCAATATCACCTACCTCAAACCAACCAACCGAAGACCTACATCTCCTACCACACAAGGCTTCAAATGAAGCCATACTGACACTTGAGTGGTGACTATTATTGTAGGAAAACTCCATTAATGGCAAGTGGTCATCCCAATTACCCTTGAAGTCTATAACACATGCCCTCAACATATCTTCTAATATTTGGATGGTACGCTCCGCTTGGCCATCAGTTTGGGGATGAAAAGTCGTACTAAGCTTGACCTTAGTACCAAACCCTTTTTGGAATGACTTCCAAAAGTGTGAAGTAAATTGAGTACCCCGATCCGAAATAATAGACAAAGGAACTCCATGTAACTTCACTATCTCCCTTATATACAAGTTGGTATCGTCTTCCGTTGAATGAGAAACCTTGATGGGAATAAAGTGGGCCAATTTGTCATTCTATCTACAATGACCCAAATAGAATCATGTTGTAAACCCACAACAAAATCCATATTGATCTCTTCCCACTTCCAAGTGGGAATTGGTATATCTTTCAATGAGCCTCCCTGCCTTTGATGTTCAACTTTAACTTGTTGACAATTCGGATATTTGGATACAAATCCCGCAATATCCCTTTTCATTATGTTCCACCAATAGACTTCTCGTAGATCACGGTACATCTTTATGGCTCCCGAGCCAATTCTTTCTTTTCGTCTTCTACATGAGCCACACTACCCATAGACAATCTACTAGGAGCATCCGCAACCACACTAGCTTTGCCGGGGTGGTAAAGGACAATTATGTCATAATCCTTCAAAAGTTCTAACCACCTACTTTGTCAGAGATTCAAGTCCTTTTGACTAAACACATATTGAAGACTCTTGTGATCGGTGAAAACATCCACATGGACCCCATACATGTAATGTCTCCATATTTTCAAAGAAAACACAACCGCCGCTAATTCAAGATCATGGGTCAGATAATTCTTCTCATAAACTTTAAGTTGCCTTGAAGCATAGGCCATCACCTTACCATGTTGCATGAGTACACATCCAACCCCACTCTAGAGGCGTCACAATATACCACAAAACCATCGGTACTCTCTGGTAAGGTCAACACCGGAGCAAAAGTAAGTTTATCTTTCAACTCTTGGAAGCTTTTCTCACAAGCCTCAGACTACTCCAACTTAGCTTTCTTTTGAGTTAAAGTCATCAACGGAGAGGCAATGGGGGAAAACCCCTCAAACCTCCTATAGTAACCGGCCAAACCCAAAAAACTTCTAATGTCGGAAGGAGTTAGAGGTCTAGGCTAGCTCTTGACCGCATCCGTCTTCTTAGGATCTACCTCAATACCCTTGCTTGACACAATATGACCAAGGAAAGCTACAGATCTCAACCAAAACTCACACTTACTAAACTTTGCAAATAGTTGGTGGTCTTTAAGGACTTGCAACACAATCCTCAAATGGTCCATATGTTCATTCTCACCCCTCGAATAGATCAAGATATCATCGATAAACACCATCACAAACAAATCAAGGTATTGCCTAAACACCCTATTCATGGGTCCATAAATGTCGTTGGGGCATTAGTTAGGCCAAATGACATCACAAGGAATTCATAGTGTCCATACCTCGTTCAGAAAGTCGTCTTGGGTATATCTTCCCTTCTCACCCTTAGTTTGTGATACCTCAAACGAATATCAATTTTTGAGAAGTAACTAGCCCCTTGGAGTTGATCAAACAAGTCATCTATTCTCGGAAGGGGATATTTATTCTTTATGGTCACTTTGTTAAATTGGCGATAGTCGATGTACATTATAAGGGACCCATCTTTCTTTCTAACAAACAACACCGGAGCACCCCAAAGAGAGATACTCGGTCAGGTAAAACCCTTGTCTAACAAATCCCTTAGTTGCTCTTTCAACTCGGTCGGAGCCATTCTATAAGGAGGAATGGAGATAAGTAGTGTGTCCGGTAAAAGGTCAATTGATACGGAGTACACGTGTAACAACGTGGTTAAAGAGCATATCTTAAAAATTGAAAACTATTTATATTTTATCAGTTTAACTTTTGCCTCTTTTTAAAAATAAATAAATTAATTTACCAAGTTTACTTATTCGATTGAAGTGATCTATTTTGAATTACAACAATCAGTTACTTTTGAATTATTGGCACACCCTCAATTACTAAAAAAAGGATGAAAATATTTTTTACTTTGAAACGATCACAATCAAAACAATATTTAGTAGTAATTACTTACATAAATTCTTTAGTTTATACCCTAAAAATCCTTTTATTCATATTTTATCAACTTATACTTAAATTATGGATAATTTTAGAAGCCACAGTTAGCAGTTTGACCTGTGTGTTTCATGGTCATGCCTACTTGTATGTAATTTGGCTTGATCGTTGAAGCTTCAACATACGTATGAGAGTTTTTTGGATTCAAATTTGTGTGCAACATTAATTTTTTATAGTTCTTCAAATTAAGAAGAGTTGTTATTAGTAATACTAGTATACGTACCCACGCGTTGCGCGAAATTTTAAAATTTAAAAAATAACTACTATCAATTATTATTGAGTAAAACAAGTATATGTATATATATAATATTTTATTATTATATATGCAATTAATGCTAACAAAAAAAAATTCCTAATATATGTGGAATATGATACGTTCTTCAAAAACACTAAACATTATTCTAACAATTTCCCATTCTTCTGGTATAATGAAAACTAAAAGCATATATGGTGTTTGCTGAATTAATACTTGTGCTAATTAATTGAATGTTAAATTTATAGATCAATCTAAAACCTAGTATTAAAACTATTGACGCTACTTTTAGCTAAAATCTAAATATAATTTACAAAGTATGTTGCATTCTCTTTAGTAGAATCATCTCTTGTTCAATCCTGCAAAATAAGACGATTTTCATTTAATCAAATAATTGCATAAAATAAAAATGTACAAAATATTAAATTTCGGTGATCAATTTAAAAATAATTATTATAAGTAAATTAATTAATATAACTACATAAAAATAGGTTATCAAATGAATATACCACATAAAAATAAATTATTTTTTAGTAAAATGAAAAAGTTGAAAGATGAAAATACGGATCAACTTCTATTCCTTTAATTTACTAAAATCTCTTCTTTTATTTTATGAATTTTTAGATTTATTTAGCTTTTTAAAATATGTTTTTATTCTTTAGTAAATATGTTTATCTTAACATAGTATAAAAACTTTAATCTAATTTTATATAAATAATTAATATATCATCTTTAATATTAATTAGATAAAGTTAATAAATTATAGGTACCATCAACATGCTATTACCACCAAAAAAAAAAATGTTGTTGACTAATATAAGGTTAGTTTCAAATCATATCTCTTCAAAGAAAAGGAAAAATTAAATTGTTTTTTTTCTGAAATGTTTAAAAAATTATGACGAGTTGTTTTTTAATTATAAATTTAATATTTGTGATATTTAATAATTTATTTTAAAAAAATACTACTGCAACCATACACACTATAATTCCCCATAAAAATAGTATTTATTTTTAAAAATAAAATTAATCTTAAAAGATTCTTTATTTAAAAATAAATATTTATAAAAAATAAATTGTACAAAATTATATTTTGCAAAAAAAAAAACACATGCATGTAATTGCAGTTTATTGGAAAAACTACAGAAAATGGCAAACTACATCTCATTTTAAAATAATATAGCTATAGTTAACTTTATTTATATTTTATGGTTATATTTAATTAATAAATAGCAAATACAATTTCACACGCCTAAAATTATTTTATACAATTTCAAACGCTTAAATTTTTTTTCCCTCTTTTCACGCTTCTCTCTTTCCTACTCCCATTTTTTCAGCTTTCATTCCTTATTCCAAATCAAATCTTTATCCTCAAATTACAAATATTACTCCTAAATCAACTTCACCATTTCAAAGTATCCACAAAATCAGTCTCTTCGCCCGGATCCTTGCAATCAACGACATTGCTTGATTTTCAGAGTTTTATTTGTTGTTTAGATCCTACAGGTTTCTTCAAATTCTTATTTTTTTCTTTGAAAGTCTTATATAGGTATACGTTTATGTTTATTTCTAGTGTTGAAGTTGAAGATTGTTTTCAATACTGCAATGTCAGAAATAAATTCTCCAAGGAGGATCACAAGAGGTACATATTATCCCGATAATTGCATGGTGGGGCTACCCTCATTTGATTTGTGTATAACGCAAATGCAATCACAAATTTCAGGCTCCATTGTTGCGATGGATATAGGGAAGAAATCAAAATTTCTTAAAAGCCCTATAACATTGGATTTGAATGATGAATTAGTAAGGTCGGGTTCTTCTAAAAGGAAAGAAGGGTCAACAATGAAAGTGGATGAAACAAAAATTGACAAGAGGAGGAAAGTCAAAGATGTTGTTTCGGGCATGATTGGAAAACATGTAGTTAATGAAGAACAAGAAGAAAGGAGTGAAGAAGAACTAGAGGTATGTATATTTTTTAATTATTTTTTAGATGTAGAATAAGTATATACATATATACCTGCAATGTACTGTAATTGGAACAAGAAAGGTTAGGAGGAGGATATACAATTTGAAACTGGAGTATCGGAAACTGAAAATTTTAGAGTAGGTGCCTTTGTAGTATTTTGTCTTGGTTTCTTCACTCATATTAATTTTTTGAGCTTAGTGGTAATGTTTATGTACATACTAACCTCCTCAAACCCCACTTGTAGTATTTTAGTGGGGATGTTGTTATTATAGCTCTATATGAATATGAATGCTGAAGTGTTTCTTTTAACTGAACATGTAATCTTCTTTGGATGTGAGCATTATAAGTTGCAAGTAATCTGGATGTAGGATTGTAGTTAGTTTTCAACTTGTAATGTATTCAACTTGCATGCAATGTTTATTGGTGTAACCATTTTGCATTATGTTCTGGCACATAAGATTTTTTTCTGGTGCATAGTTTTACATAGTAGTTACATTTTAATAGAGCCTGGATTATTTTTGATTGTGTCATTTATATGTGGTTTAGGAGATCCTTATTTTATTAAGTTGATGTATGTAATTGTCTTAATATGTTTATTATTTTAGGTCTCATTAATGCAGCTACTCGCGAAATATTAATGTACTTGTACATGTGATTGTTGTCTAGCATGCTATTCAATGGCTTTTCGTGTATGTTGTAACTTGTAAGCAATATCATTCTAATGTACAATAAGTCGAACAAGAAAGGTTATGTGGAGGATATACCTTCCAATGTATTAAACTATGGCATACCTTTAGTGTGACATACTCTCACACATTGAATACCTTCTAGTGTATTTGGGGTTATGTTGTCATTCTGTTTTTTTGAAAATGACTGTAGTTAAATGGTAGTTTACTGAATATCTGGATACTTTTCAAATTATTATTGAGAAAAGGGTCAAATGCCCCCCAAGCTTTAGCCATATTTTCAACTACACCTTTAACCTTTGCAGGGGTCCTATTACCCCCCTGAACCTTTTTTTTTTAATATTAGCTCACCCTCAGACGTTGATGTGTCCACATAAGCCAAATTTATAAAAAATGTTTGTATACACGTGTTGTCCACGTATATATTAGTGGACCTCATGAATTTACACGACTCACAAATTGACACGTGTCACAAAACTTTACCTTTACCTTTTATGAACCTAATTGACCCTCATTCTTCTTCCTAATCTAATCTCTACGATCTTCTTTCTAATCTAATCTCTAGTTCTTCTTCCTTTTCTCTACGATCTTCCATTACTGACATTACTCGGAAAGCTTACTTACTATTTCTTCTGAGAAAAGGTTAGATCTTTACTTACTAATCCTAATAACACAAAGTGAAAAAAAAATCAAGCTATCGAATTGGGGAAGATTTCGATTGTTCAATATGAAATTCGAGAAAATTGCAAACCCTAAATTCAATCTTAGTGGGAGAAGATACAACAACTAAATTCAAGCTTTGAAAATGGTGGATGAAGAACAAAGAAGAAAGCTTTTGTTCAAGAACAAAAGAGATGGAGATAAATGAATTGGGAAAAGAATAAAAAATAAATATATGGTTAAATAAAGAGTAAAGTTACTCTTGGGAGGCTTATTTGGACTCCACATGGACATTTTATTATGTTCTTATGCGCCTCACGGAGGTGAGTTCACGTATGTGGACACATCAGCGTCTGAGGGTGAACTAATATTTTAAAAAAAAGGTTTAAGAGGGTAATAGGACCCCCGCAAAAGTTAAGTGTGTAGTTGAAAATATGGCTAAAGCTTGTGGGGGCATTTGACCCTTTTCCCATTATTATTTGCACCAAATTTATTTTGTGCCAGTGCATCTTCTATTTGAATGTGTTGTCTTGTATGTATGCATAGAATCAGGTTACTATGAAATTATTCATGTAAAAAAAGTGCAGTTTCATATTTTAGTATTTCCTAATTACAGGGTATCAGATTTCATGTGTTGGCTCGCCCGATCGAACCCCCGCGCATGCAGGTTTATGTGAACCATAACATAGTTACAAATTTGAAGGGGAAGCTTACACCGACCCAATTCAATCGATTTAAAGATACATGTTTTGGAGCATATACCAAAATGCACGTGTGTGGGGCGCAACCACAAATCTTTAGGTGTTTGATGGTATGTGAATTGGAGGACAATTCCCCGGATGAACTGTAATTTCATATAAATCATATCACACTCCGTTTTGGTATTCAAGAATTTGCCATCATTACTGGGTTGAACTGCTTTGTTGATAAATACGATTTCTTGTTTGACACAAGCAAGCCAAACATATTAATCAATCAGTACTTTGAGGGTAAAAGTATTATCAGAAAGGCAGAGTTGATTAGTAAGTATAAAAGCAAGGTATGGGGTGATGGGAATGATGATGATGCTGTTAAATCCACAATTCTGTATTTTATCAGTACGTTCATCTATTCCGGTGAGAAGAAGAGCTCATCAATTTCAAGGATACAATTTGATCTGGTTGAGAGCGGGCGGTACCATGAATACCCCTGGGGAAAAGATATTTTCTCCAATTTGGTCAAAAGCATAACAAAAAAAATGGATTCCAAGAAAAAGTATTATAGAATTGATGGTATGCCTCTTGTCATGCAAGTTTGGATATATGAATGTTGTTCTGTTGTTGATCTGAATATTACTGAAAAGAAGACCAATCGTATTCCCAAACTAGTCAATTGGAAGACCAGAAACAGCATAATACATTATGAGTTCCTCGTGGAAGGAATGTTCGGTGATACTTAGCTATTTTTTAACTCAAACTGTAGCTATTTTTTTAAAAATATGATACTTGTAGCTATTTCAATCTAATAACCCTAAAACTATAGTCATTTATGTAAGTTATACATTAATTTATGTGATATTTTAAGATTCAAATAATTTTTTTTATTTAATTGTTTATATGTTTTTTAAATATAGTAAATGATTACTTATTGTGATTTGTAACACTTTTTAACATAGATTTCATAAATGTAAAAAATAAAAATATAAACTCAAAGATTTTATGTCCAAATTTACAATTAAAATTAAATTATTTGACTTTTAAAATTCAAATTGTGCTACGTAACTATAATGATGTACTTTGATTCATCATCTTGTATTTTAACTTTATTTTTTTCCCACAACGATGGTTATACAATATTATACAAATACTGCACATAGAGTGCCGGTTTGATAAAAGAGATAATTAATTTAATAATTTTTTTTAGAATATGTTTGTCTTATATTTCGTTGGGATAAAATCACTGGATAACTTGTTTCGTAATTAGTTAATTTTGAATTGTAGTATTATTTTTATCCATATTGAGGATGAAATAACAAATCAGGTATGGGAAGGTTGAGCTGACTGTAAGCATTTGTCCGCTTCATTTGGAAAGAAAAATATCAGATTGGAGAAGGGAGAGGAAGAGCAGAATTGAGGTAAGGGAGTGCTTACATAGATTCCAGACAATAACTCTCAAGACTTGGTATCTGAGAAACCAATGTGAAGTCCATTGTATCCACCGGAGTACACCACTGCAAAGGAAGATTACATCAGGAAGTTGGATTTGCAAAATGGAAAGGTCACAGGACAAACACTTACTTCTGGGAGTTGAGAATGAAGAAGGAGAAGGACGACAAGAGGCACACATAAACTTTCCTCAACATAAGAAGAATAAAATTCTTGTTCCTCAAAGCTTCAGGAGAATATATGTGTAAGAGAGGCGGAGGTGATGCAGAAACAACAAATAGGAAACCCTACACATTAGGTGTCTTTATTGTATTTCCATTTCCGCTTGGATTGGATCCAATTTCCATTTTTAGATTATTGCTTTGGGCCGTTCTTCGTGGGCCTGTGTTTGTAAATATTTTCAGATTATTGAAATAAAGGAGCAACCAGCTCCACATATTTAATTAAAAAAAATAAAATAACAATCCTAAAATAACTAATTTCAGGATAAATGGTTCCCAACCAAAGGAGTCATTAGTATTAAATAACGACTTAAACTGCATGTATAGTTTACTAAACTATCTCTTTTTAATAAATGGCTCTTAAAAATTAAATTCTGCTTTTTAAAAATGGAGTATAAGGGTGTAGTTGAAAAAATATACTGATTATTTTCTTGAATTCCGATGAATAGAGTGATAGTCTATAGAATTTCGAAACATCATCAATAAAGTCAATTCAATAAATTACATTTCTAATTATTATTATTTTTTATAAAGAGTGTGTCAAGTTAATAAGAATCAACATATATAAAACTAATGAAATTATTGTTACCTTTAAATAATCAAGATAGTATTAATTTTCACTGTTACCCTTACTCAACAAAAGTGGGGAGAAATTAATATGACAAAAATAACGCTAATTAAATTGATATAAAATAAGAATATTTTAATGTAAAAACGTTACATTGTATAGTGTGAAATGTACTAATACGGTGAACATCATAAATTATGGTATTTATATATTGGAAACTAGGCACCTGTGAATGAGGATAAACATTAGTATTTGAGCAATTTTTTTAAAAAAGAATTCCTAAATATATTTTTCTAAAGTGCTTTTACGAAAATTACTTTAGGGGAAAACAACTTCTGCTATTACCAAATTCACTTATTTTCTTCACTTACTTTTTCTTTTTAAAAAAGTAAGCACTTTCAAAAAGAAAAAAAAATACTTTTCACATTTCAATTTGTTTGGCTTATTTTCATTTTTAATTAATTTATTAGATCATAAAATTTAAAAGTCTTATTTACTTTCGTAAATTTGATACCAAGTAAAATATAAGCTAAACAATTTTAAACGAAAAAAGTAAATATTATTAAGCTTCCAAAAACTTGATCAAAGTTGAAGATGGAAAGATTGTTTCCATAGACTTCAATTCAAGTAAAACATGTATGAAAATGGAGTACATTAGTGAGGATGCAGAAGTAATAGAGAAAAGAACACTAACAATAACAAATAATATAATAATGGAACCAAAAAAAAAAAACAAGAGGTAAGCAAAGAGAGAAGTAATATGGATGAATGAAGACACTCATTTCATTTGAATGAATAACAAGACTCTGTTTTCAGTTTCATTACAAAAGAATGAGATATTAATTGGACAAATGTGTTTCTCAGTACAGAAATAAGTATCTAACTTCAATCCAATTTGAGTATTCATCATTTCTTAAACTTCCAGCTTCATTTCTCTTGAGGACTTTCCGAATGTATACCATATATAAATGAATAAGAAGTGTTAAATTAGGTCTTAGGCCTAACTCACACCCCAAAAGCTAGCTCAAAGGGAGAAGGATTATCCAAGCCTTATAAGGAATCCACTCATTTCATTAATCACCGATGTGGGACTTTTGTCATTCTTTAACACCCCGCCTCACGCCCAGTGCTTAGCATCTGGTGCGTGGACAATTTTGATTTTGGAGGCCCCAACATCGGGTGAGACGGGCCCTGCTCTGATACCATATTAAATTAGGTCTTAAGCTTAACTCACACCCCAAAAGCTAGCTCAAAGGAAGGAGGATTAGCCAAGCCTTATAAGGAGTCCACCCATTTCATTAACCACCGATGTGAGACTTTTGTCATTCTTCAACAAGAAGCAGGCGAGAAGGACGACGAAGATGAAAGTGTTGAGAATAAGAATCCAATTGATGATCCTAATTCCTCTCATAAACCTTCTGGGACGGACTTTATCAACATCAACATCAGCATAAGCCCAATAGATGAGATGAACTAGAGTGTAATTCAGACGAACATCCAAGTTGAATTTTCTGCGTGGTTCAAACGTAGTGCCGTTTGCCTGTTGATAAGGATTACCTGATGCCAAAAACACGAGATGAAATCCACTTTGATTCAGAGATTCAAGCATTATTTCAGTTCCTCCATTGTTGGCCTTCAAGTTGGAATTTCTGAGTGGAGCTTTGTACTCTGTTTTCTGGGTATGATTTCACAAATATAAGATCTAAATGGGTCTCGTTCAGATAGCTATCAAAGTTCTCCCTGGTTTTTCTTAGCCTCATCATCCTTCTCACTGTAAAAACATTCAAATCAAAGATTCTTAACCCCATCAAGAAAATCAAAAAAGAAGAAGAGAAAACAGAGAAATGAAGACGCCATGCTTACCAAGAATACTGGAGTAAATCAAAAGGTAGAGTAAGAAAAGAAGGGTAACGTTGGAAAAAATAACAGACATCCGTAAAGCCATTTTCATGAAAGTTGGTTCTTAAGCTTTTCTTCTTCTTCTGTAAATTTTGAATATCTGAAGAACAAGCAAAACTCAGCGGTTACTTGTGTAAATAAAAGTCAGTTAAAAAGGCGGGAGACCTTGTAATTGGCTTTATCACCTGCCAAGATATTGTTAATTGCATTACCATATGTAGGCAATTATATTTAACAGACTTCTTTGAAAATGTAGATGGGTACGTGTTCATTGTCCAGTCCTCGTAAAATAGTGTATATTTACTTGATTATTTTAGCAAATTAAGGCTCTGTTTGGAAGGAGAACCTCGTAATTGGATTGGTGTAATTGAGTTTAATTACATTGTCTGTCCTGTTTGGTTTGACAGGTAATTACTTGATCAGCAGGTAATTGGTATAATTGATAGGGGTAATTACACTTTTTAATTCACAGCTAGCTAGCTGATTACTTTTTAATTTATTTTTTTATTTCTATTTTTTATTTTTTTGTCTTAATTTTTTCACCTTTATTATTTTAAGTTCTTTTTTTATATTTATTATTCTAAAAATTTCTAAAATTTTATTTTATATTTTATATAATTATATTTCACTGTCTTCTCATTCTCAACCTTACTTTTTGTGGTTCTATGCAATTTTTTTCGTATTTTTTTTATGCCATGCTTATTTTCTCATTAGCATAATTCTATTAGTATTCTAATTTTTAAATTAAAATAAAATTTATTGATAAGTAAGGTTATAGACTTATGTTTTCTTTTTTTTAAAAAAAAATAAAAAAATAAATCATATTTATGATTGCTATGTTGAAATTTGCGATAAGATATGTTAAATTTTTTGTTTTGAATTTATAACTTATGTTATATTTTCAATTTCATTTGTTTTAGTAATATTGAATTCACATTGCAAGTTATTTTTTAATTAGACCTGATAGATTATCTTTTTGTCAAACATTTTATTAATTTATGACATTTTATTTATATACTAATCTTTTTATCAAACATGCATTTCACGATGTTAGTAGATACTTCATACTTTTAATTTTAATGATCAATTCAATTGAAATATATTAATTTGAAAAAATATAAATCAATTATTTTTTCATAATATTAGTTAAGAACATATGTTTATTAATTAAAATATTTTCAAAAAATTAATATATATCTGAAATATTTAATTTAATATCATTTATATTATTTTTTATTTGTCTAGTATAAATTTTAAATAATTAATTTATATTTTAAAATTTTAATATAATAATATGATTGAAATTGTGCATCCAAACAAAACATGTGTAATTTGTCACTACCCGAGTCTACACACCGGACATGGCTGGCACTCGAGAACCATTGCTAGCCCTAAGTGAACCCTTGGCCTGACTTACTTACTCAGCGGAAGACTTAAACACAAGAAGTATAACTCATGCAATAACTTAAGAAATAATAACTTAGCCAAAATGGCAACTCAAGCCTTAAACGTAAACAACTGAAATGAATAAGACTAAAGAACTATAACTATCTGTCTATGAAGCCTCTAAAATAAAGAGGGATGTCGGGACAAGACCCTCGATCATCCTAACAATGAAATACTGAAAGCAAAATAAAAGGAGTCCTACGGAATGCAATGAGGCTCACCAACTGACTCTGAGTGCTCAACTGGATCAACGAGGCACTGGGTGATGATCCTAGTTACCTATGTCTGCATCATAATAAGATGCAGACCAACTGATATCAGTACATTAAATGTATATGTGAGTTGGAATGCTAAACATAACATAGGCTTGAAAATAATCTGAAAGGAGCACTTACCTTGGCTTTACTCAACTCATGAACAACTTAACTCAATATAAAGCAATAAAACACATACAGTATATAGAAAGATTTATAAAACATTAGAAAGCAACTTAGTTCGTAAAGAAAATGCAATAAAAAACTCAACTTTAGTCATATAATAAAATAATATAGTCTCTGTGGGAGTTTCTCTAACCGACAACCACCACTATGAGCCTAAGTGGTGATACAACGTCTTGCCCACGCTGCCAGAACTGTCATATACTTTGTCGTCATATAGAACACCTTAATTAAGTGGATTCACAAGTCTATGCTAAAAAACAACTTAAGGAGTCATCTAAAAAGTATGACCCTTTAGTACCCATGATGACTATGGTTTATGGAGACTTGAGTTAATATGAACTCGCATCCCCATATCGGTGTTCAATACTACACCAAAAATATACTTAGCTCATATGATTTAAATCAAAACTTCTTTCTTTTGTTTGAGATAATTACTCAAAACTTTAGCTTAAAAGCTCTCTTGGAAATCGGTGTTTCCCTTTCTTGTTCAAATGTGAAAACATTTTAAACTCTTGGGAATACTTAGTTCCCTTATAGCTTTTTGAGAAATGAACTCAACACTTTACTCTTTGCTTAACACGAAACTTAAGTCTTAAAACTTAAGTTGAAATATTTGTGAAAGACTTTTGAAAACTTTATAAAGTTCTCTTGACTTGCTTCTTAACTTCTAGACTTGACTCTTAACTTTCCTTGAATTGAATTATGGATTCAAGCGTCATGATCTCATGTTTATGGATGATTTCATGATATTTAGATTTACCTAAGAGTGTGGGAATCAACTAGAAAACATATGTACATTGCTAAGTAACTAGTACGGAAAGTTGGGAAAGAAATGGGAAGAACATGCATCCCTGGTTTAGGATTCACTCTCTCGAGCTGAACCCATGACAACCTAATAACCACAGACCATCGATGCAATAGTTTTGGTTTTAAAACCTCTCTCTCGAGCAAGCCAAAAACACAAAGTTAAAATTGTATTTGCAACTACAACCTCCTTAAATTCAAACGCAACCACTGAACGAAATCACCTTTAAACAACAAATGAACTATCAATTAGCAATACCCAACAGTAAATTCAACCCATATTCACATAATCACACCCCAAGAATTGGAGTTTTAGCTAGACATAGTAAAGAGATAGAAATCGATACCGAAAAGTGTTTCCATCAAGGGGTACGATTGATATGGTCTTTACACACGTCTAAGATGAAAAATCTTCAATACCCACTTCCAATTTCTTCAAAATGGGGATTTTCAAAATCTCCAAAGCTAAGGGAAAATGTCTCCAAAAACTAAGTTCTAAAACTGATTAATTCTAAAATTTCATAAACTGGTTCCTTACAAAATATGATACTAAGCTAAAAATTTAAACAAGTATTTATAGTTGTCAAAAAGTGTGCTGCGAAGGTTCAGTAGGCGCAGTTAGTTGGGATCGTCGATCTACTCGGCGATCCTCCCTTTGGTCATTTGTATCTCATTTTTTCTTTTGCCTTCAGCATCCTTGAGGTTCTGTACCTTTGGGCGATAAGGTACTGCATCGCGGAACTGTTCGCCAACTCGCCGACTGCTCATTTCTATCGCTGACTTGATTTTCTTCTACAGGGCTTGGCACACTGGAACATTAGCCGAGACCAAGGCCATTCGGCGACTCGCCCAATGGTTTAGGCGATCCTCAGGCCTTCATTTTTTCGTTCTTTCAGCTGCCTTGTTCTTTTTTGCTCAATAGTGTGTATGCTTTGTCCCTAAGTTCAAATACCTGAAATTCAAGGATTTATATTAGTTATTGAGACAAAATATGCATTCGAGGACACTAAATCTATTAAAATTAATCCCTAAATGAGTCCAAATCGTGGACTCATCAACAACCCACAAGAATTCAAACGAATTTCATCAAGAACTCAAATGATTTACATTCAAATCTAACATACTTCGCTGAACTGAATCATGATTGGCGCATGGGTGAACTAACCTAATGCTATGTGATCTCACATACCTCGTAGGGATCACCCCTTGACGAAATCCACAAGAAAAAACCTTATGAACGATGATCTTTGGCTCTTTTCTCCTCTTCTCTCCTCTTGCGTTCTTTCTCCAAAAACCCTAACTCTAATTTCAAAAGCGTAAACTGACCAATTTCAGTTTAGACCCTTAGATAATTACCAAAAACGAAATAAAATAATAGGGTAAGGAAAAGACCAAACTACCCTTCCAAAATCCGGATTGGACTTTCCTTATCCAAACAACCCAACTTCCAAAGGGGATATCTCACTCATACGAACTTGGAATCATGCAAACTCGGCGGCGTTGGAAAGATTATTCCAAGATATTTCTTACGATATCTGGAAGAACATCTAACTCATCCTGAGCTAGGAGTTATGGTCGCTTGAGTTTGACCAAAAACTCAACTTAACATAGTTCACAATTTTCCAAATTTTTATATACTTTCCAAAAATGACTATTTCCAATTTTTAACTTTTTCCTAGTTATTTCAATTAGCGAGATGTTACAATATCTCCCCCTTGGGAACATTCATCCTCGAGTGAGACTGCTCTTACTAGGTTAAGGGTGCAACATCAATCATTTAGTTCAGACACCCAACAAGTAAATGGAAAAACAACGTGCCAACTTATAAAAAAATACCAAGAAAAGGATTAGTACCTTCATTTGGAACTTCTCCGGATTCAAAGAGATGTAGATATCTCATTTTCATGTCCTCCTCAGCTTCCCTAGATTCCTCAACAAACTAATTCCTCCAAAGAACTTTGACTGATGCTACCTCTTTTGCTCTCAACTTGCAAACTTGGCGATCTAGAATTTGAACAAGAATCTCCTCATAAGAAAAACTATCTTTGATCCAAATGTCTTCAATTGATATGATCAATAAAGGATCACCCATACACTTCTTCAACATGGAGATGTGAACCACCGGATGAACCACAACTAACTCTTATGGTAGCTCCAACTCATAAGCTACATTACCTACCCTTTTCGATATTCTGTAAGGGCTAATATACCGGGGACTAAGCTTCCCCTTCTTACCAAATCTCATAGCACCTTTCATGGGTGAAACTTTTAAATACACCCAATCATCTACTTCAAACTCTAACCCCCTCCTCCTAACATCAGTGTAGGATTTCTGATGACTCTGCGCCGTTTTCAACCTCTCTTGAATCATTTCACTTTCTCAATAGCTTGATGAACTAAATTAGGTCCTATCAACCCAGCTTCACCAACTTCAAACCATCCAATAGGAGATTTGCATCTTCTCCCATAAAGAGCTTCATAAGGAGCCATTTGGATGGAAAAGTGGTAACTATTGTTGTAAGCAAATTCAATAAGGGGTAGGTGTTCATCCCAATTAACTCTAAAATCAATCACACAGGCCCTCAACATGTCTTCTAAGGTCTGAATAGTGCACTCTGCTTGCCCACCTATTTGAGGGTGAAAAACAGTACTCAAGTTCACCTTTGAACCCAAATAACTTCCAAAATTGTGCAATAAATTATGCATCTCTATGTGAAATAATTGAAAGACGGACCCCATGAAGTCTTACTACCTCTTGAATATATAACCTGGCATAATCCTCTGCTGAATGGGTAGTCTTTACCGGTAAAAAGTGGGCAGATTTGGTCATTCGATCCACAATCCCCCATATAGAATCAGGCTACCTGCGAAACCTTGGCAAAGCTGTGATGAAATCCATATTGATCATCTCCCACTTCCATTTCAGAAGTTCTATATTATGAGCCATACCATCGGGCCTTTGATGCTCTACTTTAACTTGTTGGCAATTTGAACACTTAGCAACAAATTCTGCAATGCACTTCTTCATACTACTCCACCAATAAACCTCTATCAAATCGCAATACATCTTTGTGGAACCCGGATGAATGGAATATCTGGAGCTATGAGCTTTTTCCATGATCCTCTCTTGGAGTTCATCCACTCTTGGTACACACAATCTACCTTGATACCTCAATACACCATCTCCCCCTTTTTCAAAAGGCATAACTTTTTGCTTATGAACATTTGCCTTCAATTAAAGAAAAATAGGGTCTTGGTATTGCTTTTCTTTCACTTCTGACACTAATGAAGATTCAGCCCCATTCATCACCACTACTCCTCCTTCTTTGTAATCAATTAGTCGAACTCCCAGGCGTGTAAGTTTATGCACATATTTTTCTAACTCTCTCATTTCTTCCTCAACATGAGTAGTACTACCTATAGACAACCTGTTTAAAGCATCATCAACCATATTAGCCTTACTTGGGTTATAAAGAATACTCATGTCATAATCCTTGAGAGTATTTCTTACCACCTCCTTTGTCTAAGATTAAGCTCTTTCTAAGTGAACACATATTGAAGACTCTTGTGATCAGTGAATACATCAACATGAACACCACACATATAATGACGCCATATCTTCAAAGCAAATACTACAACAGCCAACTCTAGGTCATGGGTTAGGTAATTCTTCTCATGAATTTTTAACTGTCTGGAGGCATAAGTTATAATCTTGCCATTCAGCATTAATACGCAACCCAAACCAACTCTAGATGCATCACAATACAACAAAACCTTGAGTACCTTTTGGTCAGGTCAAAACTGGGGTAGTAGTTAACCTCTTTTTCAATTCCTGAAAGCTTTTCTTACAAGCTTTAAACCATTGAAACTTAACTGTCTTCTGAGTTAACTTGGTCAAAGGGGATGAAATATATGAGAACCCCTTTACGAACCTTTTATAACAACCAACCAAACACAAGAAACTTCTAATATCAGTTAGAGGTGTCGGTGTAGGCCAATTCTGCACTGCCTCAATTTTTTGAGTATCAACTTTGCTCCCGGGTCGTGACACAATATGGCCTAAGAATGCCATAGACTCAAGCCAAAACTCGCACTTAGAGAACTTGACATACAACTCTCTATCTTTTAAAGTCTGGAGAACTATTCTGAGATGACTAGCATGATCTTCTTCATTCCTTGAATAGACTAGTATGCCATCAATGAATACCATAACAAACATATCTAAATAGGTTTTGAATACTCTATTCATAAGGTCCATGAACGTTGCAGGTGCATTAGTTAAACCGAACGACATGACCAAAAACTCATAATGACCATAACGGGTCCTGAATGCTATCTTGGGAATATCACACTCCCTTACTTTCAACTGATGGTAGCTAGATCAGAGGTCAATCTTAGAATAAACATGAAATACCCTGAAGCTGATCGAAAAGATCATCAATTCTCGGAAGAGGATACTTGTTCTTGATGGTAACCTTGTTCAACTAACGGTAATCTATACACATCCTATGGAAACCATTTTTCTTTCTCACAAATAAGACTGGAGCGCCCCAAGGTGAGACACTTGGTTGAATGAAACCCTTATCAAGGAGATCTTTCAACTGTTCTTTAAGCTCTTTCAACTCTGCTGGTGTCATTCTATATGGAGGAATAAAGATAGGATGAGTCTGGAAGGACATCTATACAGAAGTCTATCTCTCTCAGGAAAGACTCCTGGTAAATCATCTGAAAAGACTTCTGGAAACTCTTTTACTATTGGACCTGACTGAATATGCTGTATCTCAACACTAGAATCATTAACTCGGACTAAGTGATAGACACAACCCTTAGAAACTAACTTTCTCACCTGTACGAAATAAAATGACCCTTAGGCACTACTGAACTACTTTTCCACTCTAAGACTGACTCATTTGGAATTTGGAACTTAACAACTCGAGTTCTACAATCAATGTAAGTATAACATGCATGAACCCAGTGCATACCTAAAATGACATCGAAATCTACCATGTCTAACTCAATTAAATCAGTCATGGTGTCTCTGTGATTGATGGAAATGACACAATCACGATAAACTCGCTTAGCTAGAATAGACTCCCCAACAGGTGTAGAAACACAAAAGGGTTCACAGAGTTTCTCAAGAAGAACATCAAAACTATTTGCAACATAAGGGGTTACAAAAGATAAACTTGCTCCTGGGTCTAGCAAAGCATAAACATCAAGAGTAAAGACTTTAATCATACCAGTGACAACATCTGGAGAGTTCTCTTGCTCTTGACGACTAGTGATCGCATAAAGACGGTTTGTTCCTCTGCCAGTACCAAAAGTAGCTCCTCTAGGTGCAACCCTGTCTGGTGGAGAAACTGATGAAAATTGGGCTCTATTGCCCTGATTCCTACTACCTTGATGGTTCTTAGGGCACTCTTTCATGAAGTGAGCCTCTTGTCCAATCCACACTTGAAGCAACCTGTGGAGCCATAGTGACACTTACCTGGGTGGGTTCTACCACACTTAGCATATGCAGGAGCCTAGTTACCTCCTTGTGCCACACTTCTCTTAGACTGTGCAGGTGTAGCTCTGAAGTGTTGGGAATTCTGGATATTATACTCACCTTTGTTTCTGGGTGCAGGCCCCTTTTACTTTTGCTGAAAGGATGAACGGCTCACATTACTTTTCTGCTGCCCGAATTTAATCCCTATCTTAGCCTTCTTGTTTCTAAACTCTTCCCTGTCCCTCAGTTTCTTTTCCTCAACTTGTTGCACATATACTATTAACCTCGATATATCCATATCCCCAATTAGCATCGCTGCCCTACCCTTTTTGCTTGATAAACAGGACAACCCAGTAACAACTATACTCATTCTACTCCTCATATCTGCAACTATCTCCGGAGCATATTGGGATAGTTGGGTGAACTTCAACCCATACTCATGAACACTTACTGACTCTTGCTTAAGGGTAAGGAACTCACCATAGCCTCTTTCAGTTCTCAAGAAAAGAAACACCCCAAGAAGGCCTCCTCAAAACAATCTCAACTCGCAGGTGGTTCATCCTCAGCTCGGTTCTTCTTCCATTGATCAAACAAAATCCTAGTGACACCCCTCATTTGGTATGCAGTTAATTCCACCCTCTCAGTAACCGCAACGTGCATGACATCAAATACCTTTTGCAGCTCCTCAATAAAATTATCTGGATCCTCAGAAGTGCTAGAACCAGTGAAGCTTGGAGGGTTCATCCTCAATAACTCACGAATCCTCAAAGAATCAGCCACTTCTTGTCGAGCCCCTCTTTGTGACCGAACCTGTTTAGCCACAACTTGACTTAGCATCCTTATTGCTTCTCTAAACTCAGCGTTAGTGACTTTCCCTTGAGGTTGCACTTCAGGTGCATTTGGTAACTCTTGCTCCTCAACAACGCCTAGCAGGACGATCTCTGACAGCTCTTCATGGAGGCATAATTATCTGAAAACACGCCCAAGCACGAACTAGAAGGAGACTTTTTAGAGATCAAACTCTAACACACAAAATGAGTAAGAAAGAAGTGAGAAATTTTCCTAAGTGTCCCAGCCTCCTAATTATAGATGTGGTGCACTTCACACCGATAATTAGAACTCTATTGACATGGCTTCATATAATCCCTAGGACTCTTGAAGTACTCTTTGCTCTGATACCAAGTTTGTCACGCCTCGAGCCTACACCCCGGACGTGGTTGGTACTCGAGAACCAGTGTTGGCCCCAAGCGAACCCTTGGCCTAGCTTACTTATTCAGTGGAAGAGCTAAACACAAGAAGTATAACTCATGCAATAAGTTAAGAAATAATAACTTAGCCAAAATCACAACTCAAGTCTTAAACATATACAACTGAAATGAATAACACTAAAAACCTATAACTATCTATCTATCTCTGAAGCCTCTAAAATAGAGAGATGTCGGGACAAGACCCCCGATCATCCTAAAAATGAAATACTGAAAGCAAAACAAAAGGAGTCCTCCGGAATGCAATGAGGCTCACCAACTGACTCTGAGTGCTCAACTGGATCAACGAGGCGCTGGGTGATGATCCTGGTTACGTGTTTCTGCATCAGAATAAGATGCAGGCCAACTGGCATAGTACATTGAATGTACGAGTATGTGAGTTGGAATGCTAAACATAACATATGCTTGAAAAGAATCTGAAAGGAACAATTACCTTAGATTTACTCAACTCATGAACAACTTAACTCAATATAAAGCAATAAAACACATGCAGTATATAGAAAGCTTTATAAAAAAATAGAAATCAACTCAATGTATTGAAGAATACAATAACAACTCAATTTATATATAATAAAATATAATATAACTCTGTGGGAGTTTCTCTAATCGACAACCACCACTATGAGCCTAAGTGGGGATACAACGTCGTGCCCACGCTGCCAGAACTGTCTTATACTTTGCCATCATATAGAACGCCTTAACTAAGTGGATCCACTAGTCTATGCTAAAAAGCAACTTAGTGAGTCATCTTAAAAGTATGATCCTTTACTACCCATGATGGCTACATGGTTTATGGAGACTTGAGTTAATATGAACTACCATCCCCATATTGGTGCTCAATACTACTCCCAAAATATAATTAGCTCATATGATTTAATGCAANCTCAGGAGGGACTCCTGGTAAATCATCTGGAAAGACTTCTGGAAACTCTTTTACTATTGGAACTGACTGAATAAGAGGTATCTCAACACTAGAGTCATTAACTCGGACTAAGTGATAGACACAACCCTTAGAAACTAACTTTCTCACCTTAAGGTACGAAATAAAATGACACTTAGGCACTACTGAACTACTTTTCCACTCTAAGACTGGCTCATTTGGAATTTGGAACTTAGCAACTCGAGTTCTACAATCAATGTAGGTATAACATGCATGAACCCAGTGCATACCTAGAATGACATCGAAATCTACCATGTCTAACTAAATTAAATTAGCCATGGTGTCTTTGTGATTGATGGAAATAACACAATCACGATAAACTCGCTTAGCTAGAATAGACTCCCCAATAGGTGTAGAAACACAAAAGGGTTCACAGAGTTTCTCAGGAAGAACATCAAAACTATTTGCAACATAAGGGGTTACAAAAGATAAACTTGCTCCTGGGTCTGGCAAAGCATAAACATAAAGAGTAAAGACTTTAATCATACCAGTGACAACATTTGGAGAGATCTCTTGCTCTTGACGACTAGTGATCGCATAAAGACGGTTTGTTCCTCTGCCAGTACCAGAAGTAGCTCCTGTAGGTGCAACCCTGTCTGGTGGAGAAACTAATGAAAATTAGGCTCTATTGCCCTGATTCCCACTACCTTGATGGTTCTTAGGGCACTCTTTCATGAAGTGAGCCTCTTGTCCAATCCACACTTGAAGCAACCTGTGGAGCCATAGTGACACTTACTTGGGTGGGTTCTACCACACTTAGCACATGCAGGAGCCTAGTTACCTCCTTGTGCCACACTTCCCTGAGACTATGCAGGTGTAGCTCTGAAGTGTTGGGAATTCTGGATATTATACTCACCTTTGTTTCTGGGTGCAGGCCCCTTTTACTTTTGCTGAAAGGATGAACGGCTCACATTACTTTTCTGCTGCCCGAATTTAATCCCTATCTTAGCCTTCTTGTTTCTAAACTCTTCCCTGTCCCTCAGTTTCTTTTCCTCAACTTGTTTCACATATACCATTAACCTCGATATATCCATGTCCCCAATTAGCATCGCTGCCCTTCCCTCTTTGCTTGATAAACGGGACAACCCAGTAACAACTAGACTCATTCTACTCCTCATATCTGCAACTATCTCCGGAGCATATTGGGATAGTTGGGTGAACTTCAACCCATACTCATGAACACTTACTGACTCTTGCTTAAGGGTAAGGAACTCACCATAGCCTCTTTCAGTTCTCAAGAAAAGAAACACCCCAAGAAGGCCTCCTCAAAACAATCTCAACTCGCAGGTGGTTCATCCTCAGCTCGGTTCTTCTTCCATTGATCAAACAAAATCCTAGTGACACCCCTCATTTGGTATGCAGTTAATTCCAACCTCTCAGTATCCGCAACGTGCATGACATCAAATACCTTTTGCAGCTCCTCAATAAAATTATCTGGATCCTCAGAAGTGCTAGAACCAGTGAAGCTTGGAGGGTTCATCCTCAATAACTCACGAATCCTTAAAGTGTCAGCCACTTCTTGTCGAGCCCCTCTTTGTGACTGAACCTGTTTAGCCACAACTTGACTTAGCATCCTTATTACTTCTCTAAACTCAGCGTTAGTGACTTTCCCTTGAGGTTGCACTTCAGGTGCATTTGGTAACTCTTGCTCCTCAACAACGCCTAGCAGGACGATCTCTGACAGCTCTTCATGGAGGCATAATTATCTGAAAACACGCCCAAGCACGAACTAGAAGGAGACTTTTTAGAGATCAAACTCTAACACACAAAATGAGTAAGAAAGAAGTGAGAAATTTTCCTAAGTGTCCCAGCCTCCTAATTATAGATGTGGTGCACTTCACACCGATAATTAGAACTCTATTGACATGGCTTCATATAATCCCTAGGACTCTTGAAGTACTCTTTGCTCTGATACCAAGTTTGTCACGCCTCGAGCCTACACCCCGGACGTGGTTGGTACTCGAGAACCAGTGTTGGCCCCAAGCGAACCCTTGGCCTAGCTTACTTATTCAGTGGAAGAGCTAAACACAAGAAGTATAACTCATGCAATAAGTTAAGAAATAATAACTTAGCCAAAATCACAACTCAAGTTTTAAACATATACAACTGAAATGAATAACACTAAAAACCTATAACTATCTGTCTCTGAAGCCTCTAAAACAGATAGGGATGTCGGGACAAGACCCCCGATCATCCTAAAAATGAAATACTAAAAGCAAAATAAAAGGAGTCCTCCGGAATGCAAGGAGGCTCACCAACGGACTATGAGTGCTCAACTAGATCAACGAGGCGCTAGGTGATGATCCTGGTTACGTGTGTCTGCATTAGAATAAGATGCAGGCCAACTAGCATAGTACATTGAATGTACGAGTATGCGAGTTGGAATGCTAAACATAACATATGTTTGAAAAGAATCTGAAAGGAACAATTACCTTGGATTTACTCAACTCATGAACAACTTAACTCAATATAAAGCAATAAAACACATGCAGTATATAGAAAGCTTTATAAAACAATAGAAATCAACTCAATGTATTGAAGAATACAATAACAACTCAATTTATATATAATAAAATATAATATAATTCTGTGGGAGTTTCTCTAACCGACAACCACTACTATAAGCCTAAGTGGGGATACAACGTCGTGCCCACGCTGCCAGGACTGTCTTATACTTTGCCATCATATAGAATGTCTTAACTAAGTGGATCCACTAGTCTATGCTAAAAAGCAACTTAATGAGTCATCTTAAAAGTATGATCCTTTACTACCCATGATGGCTACATGGTTTATGGAGACTTGAGTTAATATGAACTACCATCCCCATATTGGTGCTCAATACTACTCCCAAAATATAATTAGCTCATATGATTTAATGCAAAACTTCTTTCTTTTGTTTGAGATAATTACTCAAAATTTTAGCTTAAAATCTCTCTTGGAAATCAGCGTTTCCCTTTCTTGTTCAAATGTGAAAATATTTTAAACTCTTGGGAATACCTTATAGCTTTTTGAGAAATGAACTCCACTCTTTACTCTTTGCTTAACTCGAAACTTAAGTCTTAAAACAAAGTTTAAACGTTTATGAAAGACTTTTGAAAACTTTATAAACTTCTCTTGACTTGCTTATTAACTTCTAGACTTGACTCTTAACTTTCCTTGAATTGAATTATGGATTCAAGGGTCATGATCTCATGTTTATGGATGATTTCAGGAGATTTATATGTAACTAAGAGTGTTGGAATCAACTAGAAAACATAAGTATATTGCTAAGGAACTAGTACGGAATGTTGGTAAAGAAATAGAAAGAACTGGCGTCCCTGGCGCTCTGAGAGGCGCGGGGCGCCAGTCCTTGAATTTCTAAAACTGACTTGGGGCACTCTGGCTGGTGCGGTGCCCAGAGGTTAAAGTTTAGAGACCCCTTTTTGGGGCCCTGAGAGGCGTCACGCCCCAAGACCCTTCCCAGGTGTTCCCCGACTTTTCTTCTCTATTTTTCATCTCTAAACCCTCTAATTTCACTTGGTTCTTTCCCCATACACTTGGAATCACTTATACCCTCAATATATATTAGATTAAACTCTAAATTACACCCGAAAACATGAATCAAATCTCGAGAAAACTCCAACAACACAACCCACAATAATTCAAACGAATTTCATCAAGAACTCAAAGGATTTACTTTCAAATCTAACATACTTCGCTGAATTGAATCATGATTGGTGCATGAGTGAACTAACCCAACGCTATGTTCCACAAGCGAAAACCTTACGAACGATGATCTTTGGCTCTTTTCTCCTTTTCTCTCCTCTTGCGTTCTTTTTCCAAAAAACCTAACTCTAATTTCAAAAGCGTAAACTGACCAATTTTAGTTTAGACCCTTAGATAATTACCAAAAACGAAATAAAATAATAGGGTAAAGGAAAGACCAAACTACCCTTCCAAAATCCGGATTGAACTTTCCTTATCCAAACAACCCAACTTCCAAAGGGTATAACTTACTCATACGAACTCGGAATTGCGAAAACTCAGCGGCGTTGGAAAGATTATTCCAGGATCTTTCCTATGATATCTTGAATAACACCTAACTCATTTTGAGCTAGGAGTTATGGTTGTTTGAAGTTGACTACTTTTCGAAAATGACTATTTCCAATTTTTAACTTCTTCCTAGTTCTTTCAATTAGCGAGATATTACATAATTACACTATGGCATCCAAACATGACATGTGTAATTACACTGTGGCAAACAAACAGGTCAGTGTACTTACTAAACTGTGTAATTACTAGGCTGATAATTACTACCCAAGTAATTACACCAATTCTAATTACCAGCTGACTTTCCAAACAGACCCTAAGAGAATTTTATTACTTCATTCACCTTTATTTATGTGACTTCATTTGGCAAGACAAGAAGTTCAAGTTTTAAGTAAAGACTTTATTATGTTTACCGAATTGCTTCATAATTCATACTTTGATAAAGTGTTCAGTGAAACCCAATAATGACATATATGACCATGATGTTATTAAATAATTATCAAATAAGAAAATGTGATATTCATTTTGAGATAGACTAAAAAGAAAATGGTGCACATAAATTGAAATGGGGGGAGTTTTTTTTTCTTTCATATTTCCCTTACAGCTAAGCTTGTTTGATACGATAAGTGATAACTAATCTTAGATTATAATGTTATTTGTACTCGGCATTGAGGATGTAATAACAATCTCGAAATAACTAATCACAAGATAACTTATTCCTTAACCAAACAAACCAAATTTTAGTAAATGAGCCTTAGTGTTAAATAACTAAATGAAGTAGTACTCCCTTCTAGATATTAATAATACAATGGATTTTAACACTACATTAGTTTAACTATGACAGAACTACCCTCAAAGCCCTTTTAATATTTTACTCCTTTTCTCGTGTTACCTAACAATTATTGAACCCAATTACTCTGAATTATCAGTACTCAACCTCATATTTCTTTCATTTTTTAAATAATAATCCCCTAATCAATAGGCATTCCTCTCGAGATCAGTATATTTTTTCTTATGACCTTGGAGATAAAAACGAAAATACTCCAAGTTCTTAATTAATATCTCGTCCCTTATTTGATAAGCAAATAAGTTTGGAATTCAAAATACTAACAAATATTTAATCTTATTTTGGGGAAAAAGAAGAAGAGCTAGTGACATTTTAGCAAAGAACTTTATGGCGATGTTTAAGCAAAAGAACCAGGATGCATAGAAAGTATGCAAAACTTAAAAGGTGTGGAGGATATTTTTGTTAGCAAAACATTTTTTTTATATAGAAATTATGCAAGACTTGTCTTTTTTAATACATCAAATCAAACAATGTATAAGAAACAATGCAAGCACAACTAATACAAGTACTAGTAATGCAAGCATTACTAATATACTGTATTCAACATTATTTTTATATACTCTACCAAACA
Organism: Solanum stenotomum; assembly: GCF_019186545.1. NCBI lineage: Eukaryota > Viridiplantae > Streptophyta > Magnoliopsida > Solanales > Solanaceae > Solanum > Solanum stenotomum. The sequence goes on along the minus strand of NC_064282.1, from coordinate 67,205,352 downwards.
ACCCCTAAGTGTATAGTAAGAAAATATACTAATCATTGTTTTGAATTCCTAAGATGACACTTATTTGTGACAATTATTTTTTGCTAAGGTGATACTTATTTTCGAGTGAAGGGAGTAGCAATCAAGTTTGGAGTTCTAACACATCAATAATACTGTTAGTCTAGTAAAATACACCTCTAATCAATATTTTTTAAAGGGGTGGCAGATCAACAAGAGTCATAATATGAAACAAACAAAGTAGTTGTTACTTTTAAAAAAGAGTAAAGACATAAAGAAACAATCAAAGTTGTCCCATATTTGCATAATGACACCTTAACTTTCAAAGTATCCTATCACCCCACAGAACTATTTAATATCTTTGTAAATGAGCCATTTTGACTCATTCCCTCGTCTATGTAGTTGCGCGTGTTGCTCACTCCCTATATAGAATTCAATCCGACCCGACCCTGTTCTTTGAATAAAATTCAAAAGTGGTTGAATTCACCTAATAAAGGCATGGGGAGCTCATCCAGTCAAACTCCAAGTTGCACAAATTCAAGAAGAGAAACGGAATGCAATGTGTTGTTTTTCAAATTCCATACACCAACTACTAGTCGGTAGGGGCAACTTTACTGAATTGAAATCTCTTGTTTTATTGGGGTTTAGTGTTGTTGGAGTGAAGAAGAGAACAGAGAAAGGCAAAGGCGGTTGCTAGGGAGAAGTGGGAGAGAGAGAGGTGTTTGAAATCACTTGATCTTGCTATGGAAAAATTCATGAAATCGAAAAATTAGGGCTATCATGGCTATTTTGGGTTTAAAATTGGGGAAGATGACATAAATTGATTAAATAATTAATAATAAAGAAAGAAAATGACACGTGTCACTTTTAAACTGGTCCATGGCAGTGAAAACATTGAATGATGCGCCTCATATGCGTGGTAACAACTCAGACGAGGGAATGGGTCATTTCATTTACAACAATATTAAATAGTTTTGTGGAGTGATAGAACACTTTGAAAGTTAAGGTGTCTTTATGCAAATATGAGACAACTTTAATTGTGTCTTTATGTCTTTTCTCTTTAAAAAATAGTCTAGATAGCACTATGTTCCTTTTTACTAGTCACTGTTTATTATATGAGAGTCATTTTGACTAACTTTTAGAGTTAAATTAAATAAGAATTCATTTCATATTTAAAATTTAAAATTTATATAAAGACATTATAAGTTGCAATTCTTCTCATATAAAATAATAAAAAAACATTTTAAATTATTGATTAAAGATTATGTAATTTGACTTTTGAAAAGTGTAATATGCGAAGCATAAAAGGAATAGAGGGAGTATTAGTTTTAATCCTTATCCTTACTCAATAAATATGAAGAGATTAATATACTAAAAATAATAATATTAAATTAAAATCAAATAATAATAAATAAAAATAATTTAGTTAAATCACCCCATAGTCAATTTTACTTGTGGGGAAGATTTAAAAAATGTAGAAAATTCGCATAGTATATATATATATATACACACATTGTGTATAGTGAAATCTTACAACTTATGGTCTATGAATATATTGGAAACTATGCTCGTGTGAATTTGGATAGACATCTTCGTGTAATCAAGTTTCTAAAATTAATTTATTTTATAAATAATTTCTTTGAAGTACCTTTTCAAAAAAGCACTCTGATGAGAAATAATTTGTATTCTACTGTGCAATCTAAGAAAAATACTTTAAAACAACCATCAATGTTTGATCAATCTTTTTAAAAAGTGTCTAAATATATTTCTCAAAAGTGCTTTACAGATTTTTGGGGATTTTTTTAATTTTGTTTTAGCAAACAACTTCTACTATTTTGTGAATCACTTATTGTTCTCTCAAAATCTTGATCAAACATCTCATTCTTTTTAAAATAAGCATTTTGGAAGGACAAAAAGAAGATTCCCTCCATTTTAATTTGTTTGAATTATTTTTTCTTTTTAAAATCCTGAATTAATTTTTTCCATAAACTCTCAATTCAAGTAAAACATTTAAAAACATGTATACAAAAAGAAAATATTAGTGAAAATAACAGAGAAAAAGCATAATAGTGATAACAAATATTAGGATAATTGAATCAAACAGAACAACAATCAATCAAAATTGAAAGAGAAAAGTAACACAGATGAATGAATACACTGATTTCAAAATGAATAACAAAACCCTGTTTTGTTATTCATCAAAATCAAAAGAGAAAAAAGAATGGAGAACAACAGATAATAAATGAAAAGAAGACTCATTTTATTTGAATCTATAGCTTTTTTCATTACAAAAGAATGAGATATTAATCCGACAAATGTGTTTCTCAGTACAGAAATACGTATCTAACTTCAATCCAATTTGAGTATTCATCATTTCTGGAACATCCATTAGAAAGAATGAGATATGAATTCAGTACAAAAATACGTATATAACTTGAATCAATTTGAGTATTCATCATATCTTGAACTTGCAGCTTCATTAACTTTGAGGAATTTCACAATGCATTAAACCTTGTGTTCCATAGCTGTATCAGAACCTGTGTGTTGTTAAATTAGTACCAATAAATCATTCAGAGACAGGGGAACGTTAACGAAACTAATAATGAAGAGAGAAGAAGAAAAAGCATACCATTAGTGACTAACAAACAGATAACAAGGACGAGGATGATGAGAGTGAAGAGAATAAGAATCCAATTGATGATCCAAATATTTCCCATATACGTAGTGCAACGGGATTGATCAGCAAGAGTATTAGCATCAGCCAACCGGTAGAACATCCATTCGTCCATTATCTTCTTCCACAATAACAATTTCATCAACATATTCAATCGATCCACAATTTCCTTCACTTTTTTCTTTCTTTGTTTCTGTAAAAATGGGATATGCAATTGTTATATGAGGAGTAACATTATATATATATATATATACTCCTGTTATTATGTAGTTGTTGTTAGTTAAACGTCGGCTTTTAATTTGTTCAAATGGGCGCCAATTCTTTTTTTTTTAACTGCCTCTGCCACGTCTCTTTTCTTCTTACTACTATTAAACTGTATGTAATTCTTTAAAATCAGATGGAAATTCCATATATGAGCAATACACAATAGTCTTTAATTAATGTAAGCATTATTTCTTCTGATAATTAATGTAAGCATTATTTCTTCTGATAGAACCCTAGTAAAGTTAAGGTGTGTCGCTGAAATTTCAGTTATAATTCAGGGGTACTTCTGTCTTATCCCTAGAATATATCATTAATAAATGTAGAACTATAGGTGTACGTTAACTTTTCTCTGAGATATTAAATATTGTCTGTAGTCCTTTTTAGTTTTCATGTTTATTAATAAATAAATAAAATAAATAATTCTATATATTAAAAATATATATTTTATTTTATTTGTCCATTTTAACCAAATTAAGAAAAAAATATTATTTTCTCTACATGCTATACTTAGTATTAAATAATTACATAAAGTAGTACTTCCTTTGTCCCATAATAAATGTCAGTTTGGCAAAAATTACGTTCATTAAGAAATTAATTAAGTATAATGTGTACTTTACTAAACTTCCTCTATTTAATAAAATATGAACACTATTAAGAAGATGAATTATAAGAGTATACTTGAAAAAAATACAATAATTATTGTCTTTTTTTAAAAGCAAATTTACCACTAGAAAAAGTGTTTAACAACCTTTTATTAAAAATAAAAAGATATCAATAGAGATAAATACAAGCAAGGGGGCTAGAACTTACCTTACTAATCCTAATGAAATACCTAACTTCTACCAACTAACAATAATGAAGAAAATAAGAGGTAGAGAGAGCGAAGTATTTTGTGATCACCACAAAGCTTGTGATACACTCCATGATAATATTACAAATGAGGATTCTTAAATAATGCAAAAATATGACAATCAAGAAGAAGGTTGAGTTATCAACCTCAAACTTTCTAAGATGACATTTATTTTGGGATAAAATTGTTTTATGAAGATGACACTTATTTTGGAACTGAGACAGTATTAGTAAAATTTAGAATTTCAAAACATCATTAATTAGGTTAGTTTAGTAAAATACATGCCACACCACATCTTAGGGATGCAACTAGCATGTAGTGCCACACTTGACCGTGAGACAACCCTAGCTGGAAAATTACATTACTAACATATTATCAACCAGAAAATCAAGCAAGTATATCTCGATTTGAAAATAAATCCTCGACCGACAAGGCCTTTATCAACAAAATCTGCAATCAACTCGACTAATCCCAACAATTTTTATAGAATAGAAACTACATCATGTGTTTTCACGATCCAAACCCATCAGGTCGTGCGGGCACCTACTCTAACACCTACATAGCAGAATCCTTACCACCCAACTTTAAAAATGGGTATGCGGAAGTAACTCAAAACATAATATATTACCTTAATAAAGTGGAAGAGTAGATCTTAACCTTAATTTCAGTAGAAAACTCTTTGGAAATACAACAAAAACCCTCATAAGGAATTAGTATAAACAGGTACGAGAGGTAGTAAGAGGATGCAATGAACAAAAGAAAATACTACACAACTCTCACATAAGGAAAGAGGAGTAGAAGTTGGCAACGATCATGTCACGACCCAAAAATTGAATATGATGACACCTACCTTATCCCTCACATCAACCTAAATAACCCTCGACAGGGGTAAATATGGAAGTAAGAAGGAAATTAAGAACTAAACATAACATTAAATATTGTGGAACTCATAGTATAAAAAAACTTTCCCTAAAACCTAGTGTCACAGGTAAACGACACTAAGTAATACAACAAATTCAGAGAAACCACAAATCTAAACGTCTATAATACTAGACTAGTAGAAAGACATAATCAAAAGTATGTGACGTCTGTTGGGATGACAAGCAGCTACCTTACCAACTCAAAAAACTAGGCCTCACACGAAGATGCAGGAGGAATGATCCAAACGATCTGGGCTCCTAACCTACACAAATGTAGAAAGTAAGGGAATGAGTACCAAAACAACTACGATACTCATCAAGCATCCCAACTAACCCTAAGTAAAGTATATCGAACACAAGTACCCTAACACACCATCCAAACATCCACATACTAAAACTTGCATAAGAATAAAAACCAACCCATCCTAACAGTTTCACAAGTAACAAGATCAACACAATACAAGTTATACAAAATAATCCACACATCAGAGTCACTATAGAATCATTACAATATTTTAGATTCAAATAACCACGAAACATAGAAACACACTCACAAAGGTGAAATAATGATGATGTTGTGAAATGTAATGTAATTCAAATGTCATATGGAGTGATGCACGCCTGTCCTATTGATACACACCCACTGCCTATCATCATGAGACCTGTGAGGGACATATCAATCCATGCACCTACCCTGGTGCAGGGCATACCCCTAGAATATCATATCATCCCCGACGCAAGGCATGTACCTCAAATATTGTAACAACCACGACGTGTGGCTGCCATGACCCAAGATATCCCCTAGGCGTAACAGGACGTATAAGACTCCAAGAGACCCCATATAATCCACTTAGCATTCATCATCTAATGTAATATATTATAAGAGATTTAGTAGACAATTTCAACATATGAGAGTTTATAATAGTGAAGAGGAAGTCTAAACATTGTCTCAAAGCCATCTAGTACATAAGAAATGATCGGGGCATTACCCATGCATGAAGTTCCAAAAGCTGAAAGTAAAGACAAAAGGGAAACCAAAGCTCGGTCCTCGAAACATAAGGACTCACCAATCTTCAAGCTTCTATATTAGATCCCTAGCCACGGAAGTGTGAATCTGTAAGATCGGACCCTACATTTGGGAAAATGTAGGCAAGAGTATGCGTTAGTACAAACATGTACCAACTATGATAGCAATGCATAAAACATTTGAAAACATGCTTAAAAAGGGGATATCTTCATGGTATGAAATGACCAAGCTAAAACATGATATAAAAAGCACTATAAGATATAAGTCATAAAACATGGTCAATGCAAATAGACATTATCTTAAATCACATGTGAGCTATCAACATGGAATCCGGTATCTACCCTACACCAAAAAGGGGTGTCCTACTTTCCAAGGTAAGACCATGAACTTCTAGCTTATGTTGATCCACTAGCTAATATTTATCTAAGACAGTCATCCCAATAGGGGCACATAGGTTTGGGATAAGAATATTGCTACTAGAAACTTGACCTCTACTAATTACATGAGAGATTCCATCTCAATATCCTCTCGGTGCTAAGCATAAATCCCACATAATAGTCATTTTCTTATTTTTTCCTTATTATCCATGGAAGGGCACATCATATTGCTAATCCAAGCTAAGTCATATGTCATCCATGGAAAGGTACAATTAAGTAACCAATCAAAGCTAGGTTTCATTAGAATAGCTCCTTAACTTTGATTCATTTTAGGTGAGAAGACCTTTCAACCTTAGAATCATTTATGTGAAAAAACCTTTCACATTCACGCATGAGGCAGTTATGTGAGTAATCCTTTCACAACAATCAACAACAACAACAACATAGATGCTTTTACTTTCAAAGAAACTTACATCATATCTCATCAATTCCATAATTAACCTTTCATAGGTCAAAACCCACTTTCAATCATCAATATCTAGAAAATATGGGTTAAGCATAGACTCATGGGGATTCATTGTGATGACCTTAAAATGAAATATGATGAACTAGAGCTTCATATGTGTTTTGGGAATTGGTAATTTGTTAAAATGAAGAGTGTTGGCATTTAAGGTTTAGTTTGAAGAGTTTAGAGGTCGAACGTCAAGGGATGACCATCATGTTTGAAGACTAGTCTTTTGAGCTAATGTGTTTTAGTGGTGTAATGCTGCCCTAGTATTGATTGAAAGGGAGGGGGTTTAAGGAGTTAACGTCAAGGCACGTGTTAGACTCCATGCTACGAGACCTACTCTATGTTGGTTGAGGGTGCTAGACAAAGAGCCAAGCCAAAAAGGGCAAGCCTTAGCCAAAAAGCCAAGGTTGTCCCAAGTTGGCTGCTCAATGCCCCAAAGACCACGGGCACCACCACGACCAGTGGTGCCCTAGACGGTCTGTATACTTGGGCGTGAAGATCACTTGGCCTCAAGGGAGGCAAGGCAACTTTGCCTAGGTGCTGCCTCATTTTCACAAGCTCCACCACGACTCGTGGTGTGCACCACAGATCGTGGGAGCTT
>NC_064282.1:67133871-67198031 GCF_019186545.1 Solanum stenotomum | reverse complement strand
AGAACTAAAAACGAACACCAATAAAGACCCAAAAAAATTTAAGACAGTGGCTACAATGGTTATCTACGGTGGAGATCTATCGTCTGTAGACTGATCTACGATTTGTGGATCCCTTCCGTGGATTAGAGGACCAACAATATTGGTCACGGAGGGAAACCACGAATGTGCAGAACAGTCTGTAGATGGATCTACGGACCGTAGTCCACATTTGTGGTTTCATACTTGGTGAAAATTTCAAGTGCATCTATCCACGGACCTTATCTACGGGCCGTAGATGAGGTCTCGTGGAAGTGATCTGTGCCAGATTTCAGACATTCTTTATTTTCAATCCCACATATTTGACCATTTTTAATAGTATCCTAGTCTAACCATGCATTTCAATATTTAATCGTGCTAGTTCTTCATTCTAGGGGTTCCAATTACTCGATTTGATAATTATTTCATATAAGATTCAGAACCCTAAGTCAAAACTTACATATAGACTAGCATTTAGACAGGTTTCACACTATCAAGGCAACACAATCAGAATCTATTTTACCAAGGGTTTTAGTACTTAAATTTTAGCATGCAATTACATACACTTAATTACCCAAGGTCAAGACACGACTCCCGACTTTCTATATTTAATCTATGAACCAAAATTCAAAGTGAGGGGAAAGTCTATTAGCTTACAAGCAACGAGTAGTGGGGTGATTGTCTGATGACACTAAGCTTTGCCAGACCAAAGAATTTCTTTTTCGTTACTAACCCGAACACTGGACCTTTTGTGGAATAGGGAATGAGTAGTATATGGAAAGGAACTGAATCGTGGGAATTATGGGAGAATGGAAGGGATGATTTTATGGGGGAATTATGGAGTAATTTAGGGGAGTTGAAGTGTTTGAAACGGTTGGAGAGTGAATTGAGGGAAATGGAAATGATTTAAAATTAGGGGATTTTTAAATAGGGGGGTCCGGGTAAGGTCAGACAGAATTAGGGTTTGGATCCACGAAACCCCGTCTACAGTCCATGGATCGATCTACGGTCCGTAGATTGGGACGGTAGATGACACTCCAACTTAGAAAATATCATAACTTACCTGGGATATACGGACACAATTTACGGTCTGTGGATTGAACCACGGATCATCGATGGGGTCCGTAAACCTCTACACCAGACCTTTTTCTGCAGATTTTTAATTTCACCCCTGCACATGTAGCAACCATTAGGCCATTCTTTTTGTATTATCTTGACACTATTTAGACATGGACCCTATGCTAGTTTTAGCCAACACTAGTACAAAAATAAAACACCTATCTAAATTGATACAGAGACGCAATTAAATAAAGAAAATTACTAGATGGAAAACAAAAACCTATCGTTGGCTATATTATACATCTTGGGTTGCCTCCCAAGCAGCACTTGATTTACTGTCGCGGCATGACGCATGTCTCTTGATTACTCAGACTTCATCTAGATGGTAGGCCTCAGCCACTTCTTGCACACTTTCAGCATTTCCCAGATAGATCTATATCTTTTTCCTGTTTACCACGAACCTTGTTCCTTCACTATTCTCAAGCTCAACCGCTCCACGGGGGAGCACTTTTGTGAGCAGAAATGGCTCAGGCCATTTGGACTTGAGTTTACCTGGAAACAAGCGGGACCTACAATTGAATAGAAGCACAAGATCACCCACAACAAATTCTCGCTTTTCAATTCTTTGATCATGATACCTCTTCAATTTCTCCTTATACAAGGCTGAACTTTCATAAGCTTTTAAGCGAAACTCATCAAGCTTATTCAAGTCATTCATTCTTTGATTAGATGTGGTGCCCCAATCAAAATTTAGCTTCTTCATCGCCCACAAAGCCTTATGCTCTAGCTCTATAGGTAAATGACAAGAATTTCCATATACAAGTTGGTAAGGAGACATACCTATGGGGGACTTGTATGCAGTGCGATAGGCCCATAGAGCATCATCAAGCTTCTTTGGCCAATATGTTCTATTAGCATTCACACTCTTTGCCAAAATTTGTTTGATCTCTCTGTTAGACACTTCAACTTGCCCTCTAGTCTGTGGATGGTAAGGAGTGGCTACATTATGGTGGACATCATACTTCTCAAGTAGCGCCTTGAACAACTTATTACAAAAGTGGGAACCTCCATCACTGATAATTGCCCTCGATGTACCAAATCTGGAGAAGATATTCTTTTTCAAAAATGTTGTGACACTTTTACCTTCATTGTTGGGGAGTGCAACTGCTTCCACCCACTTTGATACATAATCAACCGCAACAAGAATATACTTCATCCCATGTGAACTCACAAATGGACCCATAAAATCAATGCCCCATACATCAAACAACTCTATCACCAATACAGGATTCATAGGAAGCTTTTGCCTCTTTGAAATCCCTCCTTCTCTTTGGCGACAATCACAAGACTTCACAAAATCATGAGCATCTTGGTGGATGGTAGGCCAGTAGTACCCACATTGCAAGATCTTATGCGCAGTCCAAATACCACTATGATGCCCACCAATAGGCGATGAATGACATGCCTCAAGTACACTCAACATCTCAACCTCGGGCACACAACGACGAATAATCTCATCAGCACAACTACGATACAAGTAAGGCTCGTCCCAAAAATATTTTTTCACATCAGGCATAAACTTCTTCCTTTGGTGAAAAGATAAATCCGGAGGCACCAGATCGCTTGCCAAATATTTAGCAAAGTCTGCGAACCAAGGAACCAGATCATGAGAAGCAGCCAATACATGTTCATCTGGAAAAGCATCATTAATCTCAGCCCTATCTCCAAGCTTTAGCATAGCCTCTTCCTCTAATCTGGATAAGTGATTGGCAACTTGATTTTCGGTCCCCTTTCTATCCTTTACCACAAATTCAAACTCTTGCAGCAACAATACCCATCTAATCAACCTTGGTTTTGCATCCTTCTTCACCATCAAATGCCTCAATGCAGAATGGTCAGTATGCACTATGACCTTTGTAACAAGCAAGTAGGATCAAAATTTCTCGAATGCGAAAGCCACCGCAAGAAGTTCTTGTTCAGTCACAATATAATTCTTCTGGGCCACATTTAGAGCTTTGATAGCATAATAAATAGGGTGAAGAATTTTCTCTCTCCTCTATCCTAGTACTACACCAAGTGCCACTCCACTCGCATCGCACATTACCTCAAACAGTTGTCCCCAATCCAGTGAAATAATGAAGGTGCAATAACCAACTTCTCCTTCAACTCTTCAAATGCTCTCAGACAAGCATCATCAAAATCAAACTTATACTCCTTTTCGAGCAGTTTGCACAATGGATGTGCAATTTTAGAGAAGTCCTTGATGAACCTCTTATAGAAACTGCATGCCCAAGAAAACTTCTAACACCTTTTACAGAGACAGGTAGTGGAAGCTTTTCTATTACCTCTACTTTTACTCGATCAACCTCAATGCCTTTCTCAGAAATCCGATGACCCAAAAATATTCATTCTTTAACCATAAAGTGACACTTCTCCCAATTTAGCACTAGATTGCAGTATTCACACCTTTTCAGTACCTCGGCCAAATGATCTAGACAACGATCAAAAGAGTCACCTACCACAGAAAAATCATCCATGAACACTTCAATGATGTCCTCCACCATATCCGAGAATATCGACATCATACAACGCGGGAAGGTCGCTGGAGCATTGCACAACCCAAATAGCATCCGTTTGAAGGAGAAAGTCCCATAAGGCCAAGTGAAGGTGGTCTTCTTTTGATCCTCTGGAGCTATAGAAATCTGATTGTAGCCCGAGTAACCATCAAGAAACAATACCAACGCTTACCAGCAAGTCTATTCAACATATGATCCATGAATGGAATAGGGAAATGGTCTTTTTCTGTCCAGGCATTTAACTTTCAGTAGTCCATGCAGACTCTCCATCCAGTCACGGGCCGCATTGGAATAAGCTCGTTTCTCTCATTAGGAGCCATAGTAATCCCACCTTTCTTGGGTACACACTGAACAGGACACACCTAACTACTATCTGCAATGGGATAAATAACTTCGGCATCCAACCACTTGATGATCTCTTTTTTTAACTACCTCTTGCATAAGTGGATTTAATCTTCTCTGGTGCTCGATACTAGGCTTGTGATCTGTCATGAGTTGGATTTTGTGAGAACAAATACCGGCAGGAATCCCAATAATATCCACAATAGTCCACTCAATAGCTCGCTTGAACCTCTTTAACACAGTCACTAAGCACTCTACTTGTCTTGCACTTAAATCTGCCGCAATGATGACCGGCAAAGTATTATCTCGGCCCAAGTATACATACCTCAAATGCGGTGGTAAAGGCTTAAGCTCCAATTTTGGTGCCTCCACAATAGATGGTCTTGCGGGTGGGGACTTGCGATTCTCCATGTCTAACTCATACTTTTTGGTTTTGACCGATATTCGCATCTATCGAGTGCGGCTACCAACTCATCATACTCCTCAATACCATCACTATCGAAATTCATCATAATTGTTGCTAGTGCCTCAATACCTAGTCGCTCTTCAATTTGCACTTCTGTTCCACTCTCAACTCTGTAAGTTATAGCAGATACCATTTGGAGCTCACCACTCTGCTTCATGGATCTACAAATATTTAAAGTTGGTTCTTCATTGTTCAGTCTGAACTTTATCTGCCCCTTCTCATATCAACCAATGCATGCCCTGTGGCAAGGAATGGTCTCCCAAGGATGATGGGAACATCAAAATCAACCTCACAGTCAAGAATCACAAAATCTGCTAGAAAGATGAACGACTCCACTTTCACTAGCACATCATGGAGTACACTAATTGGCCTCTTCACAGTTCGATCGGCCATAAGTAACCGCATTGTAGTAGGCTTTGGGTCCCCTAGACCCAACATCTTATAAATAGACAATGGCATAAGGTTGATGCAAGCACCAAGAACACACAATGCCTTAGCAAAGTGTAACAACCCGATAGTACATGGAATCATGAAGGCACCAGGATCCTCATTCTTTTGGACAAGAGACATTGTAGCAATAGCGCTATAATGTTGCATTCTATCATCATCTTCAAACCTCACAGACCTCTTCTTTCTCACCATATATTTCATAAACTTCGCATACCCAGGAATTTGCTCCAAAGCTTCTATCAACGGAACATTGATGGAAAGCTGCTTCAACATAGTAATAAACCTGCAATATTTTCCATTTTCAGTCTTCTTCACTAACCTCTGTGGAAAAGGTGGCACAGTTCTAGGTATTGGGAACACTTTTTGTGAGATCTCCGCTTCTTTCTCTGTCGCATTCTAAGACTCTTCTCTAATCTCTACCACATCATCTTCTTTTCTAATCTCAACATCCACCACAGACGGCGTAGGTGGATCAATGGTTTATTTACCCCCTCGAGTAGTAACTGCCATACAATGACCATCATTCTTTGGATTTTGGATGGTGTTGCTAGGAAGAGTGCCAGGTTGACGTGGGTTGACTGTAGTAGACAACTGAGTCATCTGTTGCTCTAGATGCTTTATTGACACTGCATGGGCATGAACCTTTTTACCAATACCAGACACGTCGTTTCTCATCTCCTTCACATTATCATCAGTTGCATCAAACCTTCTCATCATCTTCTGCATCATATCTTCAATCGCGCCATATTGCCTCCAGCTTCCCTAGTACCAGATTCCCGATTTTGATGGGGAACATAAGGTCCAACTCGATCGTTTCTGTTGCCATAGCTGTTTCAAATGTAGTTGTTGTCGCGATTGAAGTTCCCATATTGGACATATTGACCCTCTCGGTTGTAATTTCCATAGTTCCGACCTTGGTGCCTATTTTTCGTGTTGGATCCTTGGGCATTTGGTCGAAAACCCCTCGTTTGATCATTCACAGCATAAGCATCCTCTTCATAGTAGCACTCTTCAACTGGCGGTGGAGTTCTAGTCAAGTAGTTCACATCATTTACTTTTTCTGCACCTCCGCTTACATGCTTTAGTACCAACCCCAACTCAGTCCTCATCTGAGCCATCTCATCACGAATTTCATCCACGGAATGGATGTTTGTATCATGAATGACAAATATGTTTCTCCCAGTATCTGACCTCCTAGTGTTTCATGCTTTATTGTTGCGAGAGATCTTCTCCAGCTTTTCTGCAATCTGTGCATATGTGCACTCACAATATGAACCTCCAGCAATACAATCAAGCACTGCTTTATTGTTGTCATCCTGACCTTGATAGAAATATTCCTTTAGCGACTCATCATCAATACGATGATTCGAAACACCTCTTATGAACGCAGTGAATCTGTCCCATGAGCTACTCAGACTCTCCAGGTAATGCCACAAAATTGTTGACCCTATCTTTGTGATTGAACTTTTTGGACACTGGATAATATCTTGCTAATAACACATCCCTCAGTTGGTCCCATGTATGGATTGAGTTATAAGGAAGGTCAGTGAACCATACAGCAGCTTCGTCTGTCAGTTATAGAGGGAACACTCGTAATTCGATGACATCCATATCCAAGTCTGGTACTTACACAACTTTTCCAAACCACCCATAGATTGGCTATGTGGGCATGTGGGTCCTCCGATGGCAACCCTGAGGACAAGCCCCTCGTTGTAAGAATCTGCATCAAGCTACTGGTTACCCCAAATGTGTTCCTTGGAGGCAGAGGGGGTAGGACAAGAGGTCCATCAGAGTCAACAATATTGACGTTGCCCCTATAGTTCTCATGCTATCGTGGGGCTGGTGGATCCTGCACCCTCAATGCATCTCCTAATTGATTTTCAACTGGAACCTAATTTTCCCCACCAGCTACCTTCGGATGTTGCAACTCAACTGCATCACCAAGATTTACTCCGATAGGATTAACTAGAACTCCTTGATTGTTCATTCTTCACAAAGTTCGGTTCCACTCTGGATTGTAAGGAGTAAGTGGTTCACATTGGCTCTGTGTACTTGGCATACACTAGAGTCAGAACCTGAGAGAGACAAAAACAAAAACAAAAAGTAAAATTAGGAAATATTTGACTAAAGTTCAATACTGTAGTTAAAATTAATCTAAAAGCTAAATTTCCCCGGTAGCGACGCCAAAATTTGATACGCTCAAATAACAACTCCCTAAAGAAGTATAAGCGATCGTTATCAAGTAAAGAACTCATCTTGTAGGTTGGGGTCGATCCCACAAGAAAAATGGTTTAGACTTAACCTTAACTTACAATTATATTTGTTTAGTCGAATTACATCCAGAAACAAGTAATTAAAGGGGGGGGTTGTGAAACAAATTGTAATAATTCAGTAAGTAATCAGTAAACAAAGGTCAATTTTGGTTGTTATCAAGATAAGAGAATTAACTAGGGTATACGTGTTCCCCATAAGCTCATAACGCAGTAATCCTAGTAATAGCAATCATTTCCTAGTGTATTACATGCAAAGTGATAAGCTAGGTAGCTCTAAATCCTTGGTCCGGCATCTAGAGAATTTCACCCCGCACCTTGGTCCGGCTACGTGTGTATAATGTACTAACCCTTACCTTTACCTCATATTAGACATCACATCGATGTTTGGATAGCTCATGGTTCCCACAACTTAGTTGTGGAGTTTAGTTACCCATATTCATATGATCAAAATTCATTGTTTTAGATGAAAGAATTATTAACTTACGTAATTGAGAATAATAAACCTAGAAATTCAACTTGAATTTGCTAAACCAAAATCTTCAAAACCAACTTAGGAAATCAAGAATTGCTAGGTTTTCAAATTAATCTCCCAAGTCACAAAGTAAAACTAAAGTAATAAAGTCTAACCCCCAAAAACAAGGTTTACATACCCTATTTATAAAAAGTAAGTCCTAAAGTAAAAGGGAAACAAAATAAGGAAAGTTTATTCAAGCACGCGTCTTCAATCCACGAGACTGACTCACGGACCGTCAATGGATCCACGATCTGTGAGTCCCTTCCGTCAATCAGGACTTGGAAAATATTTCAGTTTCCAATAATCAGCTTCTCTGAAGCAAACGACGGAATATCAGTACGGACGGTAGATCAATCCATGGTCCATAAATTTCTCTCCGTAGTTCCACACTAAGATTCTTCAAAAATCAGGTACTGGAACCCTCACAGTATTCTTCTATGGTTCAGCAGTACGGTCCTTAAATCAATCTACGGACCGTCAATGGTCACCGTTGTTTCACACTTGGTCAGATTTCCTTTATTTGCCTTGCCTGCTGATCTACGATCACCATCTACAGAGCGTCAATGGACCTACGGTCCGTAGATGCCCTTTTCTGCATTTCTTTCAGCTGTCTCTTTACTTCCGCGCCTAAACATCTTTCCTGCAAAACATAATAAAAACCAATACAAAAAGTCCCTAGACACACACAACTCTTAAGTGAAATGCATTAAAAATACCGTAAACTCACGGTATATCATTCATCAAGGTTCTTCCAAAGAAAGGTAAGGCTCAAAAGGGTGTTCAAAAGAGTTTCATACGCTCACGGGTAGGCCACAAAAGAGGTATATGTCAAATTGACTCACACTCTTTAAAGTTGCCTAAAATCATCTCAAGAGTACACCTTTCTAAATCAATCAGACTAACAGGGAAAAATCTAGGTTTATTCATGCAAGGTTCAATGTAAGTTCATCACACAAGTCATCGATACTTAAGTCAAGCAAATACTACACACTTTCGCTAGTGTGCAATGGTCATTACAAGAGAATCAATTCGATAAGTGGCTAGTCACAATGAAATGCAAAAAGTTCACATATTGTGTATGTAACTTCATTTGGCCTCATTGTAGCCGTACATTCATGATCGTTCAATTGGGAGCACTATTCGAGTCATCGGTATTGATCAGAACCGTGACTCAATTTTTTGCAAAAGAATAGAGCCACATTCAAGAACACATAACGGTTGGCGAAAATGTGCGAAAATTTTTAAAAAAATTGGAAGGATCAAAATTATTTTGCAATTAAAACAAAAGGAGTCATAAGCTCAAACATTGACACATGCAGTATGAAAACACAATTTAAAACAGACAACCTTTATATCAAAATAACACACAAAGGTGGGCCTCACCCCACCACAGTTAAAACCATTTGTCCTCAAATGCGAATAAGAGTATCCAAAAGTTTAAACAAGTAAGGATAGAGAGAGGTGAAGAGGGGATCCTATTTACATGTTTGCTTCATCTGTCGGAGCATTGTTGCCTGATCCATTAGCCTGAAACTCGACAATGGTCCCCGGGTTGTCATTCTGGGTTTCATTTTGTTCCTTTCCTCTAGCTTCTGCAGCGATGTTAGCTTCAACCATTCTATCCACGTCATGGGCCACCAAAAAAGAATTTGCGGTCGTGTATTATCCACGTCTTCATGGAGGAAAGGTGGGGTCGATGGGAAACCTCCTACTGGCACTTGCTTTCTTACTCTCTCTTCTTTTTTTGGCTAGTTCTGCTATCCTTTCATCTCTTTTGAAATCCCTTGCTCTTACATGTCGGGGTGGCATGTCTCTCCCTACAACTTTTGGTCTTCCCATTTTTACAAAGGCTTCGGGAAAAGTTAGAAAGTATATGAACAGGGCAGGAGAATTTTGAGTGTATAATCACCTTGCCATACTAGCTGGTGACGTGCTCACACACTTAGGTTATTTATTGAAAACTGTGCATAAAGGGATTAAGGGTGCAGGCAAGAAGGGTGAATTAAGTAGCCTCTCGGCGAGTTGCCGAAAGCATTCAGCGATGTCAGGCTTCTCGCCGATCCTTACAAATTAAATTATCCAATTCGCTTTTAATGGTCGGCGATCCACTATTAACCGCCATTTGAACTCACCCAGTCTTGGTTTGGAGTCTGTAAAACTCGGTGAACTTTGAAAATTAATAGCGAATTACCGACCATATCGGCGAGCACAATGCAAGCCACCGTTCGGACCCCCCTTCAACCAGAGGTCCTGTAAGTTTTAGCGAACTAGCTAAATATTCGGCGCTTCGCCAAATGAGTAGGCCAGTATGACTAATGTCGCCAAATGGGCGATAACTGGAAAGTCCTCCAAGCCAAGGTTTCAAAGTTTCCAATTTACTGTTTTCCTCACTTTTTCATATGTCCTAACTCACACTTGCACTCTAGTTTCATATTTCACGCATTATTAGAGTATTCGAGTTGTTAAATTGTGCTCAGTTGTGAATTGTATGGCCGCCAAGCATCCTCCATATCAATTTTATCCTCACACAAGGTTGGTCTTTCTACACCCCGAGTAATTTTTGAGAAATTTGACCTCATTTGTAACTTGTTGATCTGGATATCTCTGGGTAAATTGGTTTACATTATCGATTCCCATTCAATACCTCTTACTTGCATTTGAGGACAAATGCTTTTACTTGTGGTGGGATGAGGCCCAGCATTGGGTGTTATTTTGATATTTTGGTTGTCTGTTTGAATTTTGTTTTAATACTGCTTGTGTGGATGTTTGAGCTTATGGCTCCGTTTGTTTTAATTGCAAAATAATTTTGATCCTTCAGAATATTTTTTGAATTTTTCACACATTTTCGCCACCCGTTATTTGTTCTTGAATGTGGTTCTGTTCTTTTGCAAAAATTTAAGTCTCAGTTCCGATCAATACCGATGACTCGAATAGTGCTTGTAACTGAACGAACATGAATGTAGGCTACGATGAGGCCAAATGAAGTTACATAGAAAATATGTGAACTCTTTGCGTCTCGTTGTGACTAGGCACTTATCGAATTGATTCACTTGTAATGACCGTTGCACACTAGCGAAAGTGTGTAGTATTTGCTTGACTTAAGTATCGATGCCTTGTGTGATGAGCTTACATTGAACCTTGCATGAATAAACCTAGAATTTGCCCTATTAGTATGGTTGATTTAGAAAGGTGTACTTTTTAGATGATATTAGGCAACTTTAAAGAGTGTGAGCCAATTTGACATATACCTATTTTGTGGCCTACCCGTGAGCATGTGAAACTCTTTTGAACACCCTTTTGAGCCTTACTTTCTTTGGAAGAACCTTGATGAACCCTAGACCTTACTTGACCCACTACCTATAATCCTCTTGATTTGTGGTTTAGTGAATAGCCAACTTAGGCCAAAAGCCTAAGTTTGGGGTGTGGTGAAAAGGAAAAGGAGAAGTCAAGAAGTGCAGGAAAAGTCTCTCTAACCAATGGCATTGCAAAACAGTGGAAACCCTCCATATATATATAAATAAAATGAGAAAAAAATGAAAAAGACAAGTTGTGGAATAAATGGTACAAAAGAAATTGGGTTTCCAAGCAATCCATGGAGGTCAATTAAAGATGACTTAGAAGCACTAGAAAAAAAAATTGACAAAGGGAAAGAAAGGAATGCCTTGAGAATACCACATTTCATGAGGATGAAAGCCAATGAGCCTAAATGACCAAACATTTTCACTCAGCCCAATTACAAGGTTTAGAAAGACCTCTTTGATCTTGACTAAGCTAAATCAAAGATGGATTAGAAAATAAAGGCAAACTTATGGGTGAAAACATGCATTGTGTTCCTCTTTTTGAGTGTGAGCGTTGCATTTGATTCCTGATCTTGAATTGAAAAACCTCTGTGTGTGAATATGGAATCATTTTTCATGTGAGGGCATTTAGATATCTTTTGTCGAACCTGAACTCGCACAAATAGCAAATATTGCGAGTATGAGAATCTTTGATAATGGTGTGTCACAACTTGAATCTTTGAGTACACAATTGATTTTTAAATGAGTAATTTGAGTCTTATGGTGTATGTTCATGATTTAATCTTGTGTAGCACTATTTGAGACATCTTATTTGAACTACTGAATTTTAGTTTGCTTGAGGACACAAAAGTTTAAGTTGGGGGTGTTGATGAGTCCACAAATTGGACTCATTTAGGGCTTTATTTTAATAGAAATAGTGTCCTTAAATGCTTGTTTTATCTCAATACCTTATTAAAATGCTTAAGTTTTAGGTATTTGAAGTTTTAGTGGAAGCATGGACACTTAGGTACAAAACGGAGCAAAAAGGGCTGAAAATAACAACAAAGGAAAGCCTACGGATCGTCGACTCCAACTTGGCGAGTCGGCGAAAGGACATGCACTGCCCTTTGTTCCAGTACGCAAAGCACTGAAGGAAGTGGATCAAAAGGCGATGAAAGGAGCAGTTGGCGAGTCATCGGTTAGTTCCGCGAGGTAGTACTGTACCGCCCAATGATGCAAAATGCGAGGATGCTGAAGGCAAGACACTAAAGTCGATGAGCTAACCAAAGGGCGGATCACCGAGTTCATCGGCGATCTCAACTAACGTCGTTGAACAATCCTCCACAGCACAATCTGTGGAAACTATAAATACTCGTTGAGAGTTGTAATTGGAGACATAATCAAATTTTAGTGTGAAACATTTTTATTACTCCCTCCGTCCCATTTTATGTGGCAACATTTGACCGGGCACGGAGTTTAAGAAATAAATGAAGACTTTGAAATGTTTACCAAATTGCCCTTTTAAAAAGTAGACTCAATTTCTCTCTCCTCATAAATGTATTGGAGTATTATTTTAAGATTAAGTGGGACCAACAAGGATAAAAAAGAAATTGTACCTTTAAATACTTTCCATATAAGGAAATGTGACATTCTTTTTGGGACTGACCAAAAAGGAAATGTTGCCACATAAAATGGGACAGAGGGAGTATAATTTTAGATAGAATAGTACTTTTTCTCTCAAGTTTGGAGAGGGTTTTTGGGAGACCTGAAGAAAGGGTTTCATCTTCCCAAGTTGGAAGTGGATCTTCTCTATTCTTATTCCTTTGCTTAATTCAAGGTTTAATTTCTTATACCCAGTTGATTTCATTATCATGTTAGGTATAATTTCTTATTTCTTGATGTGTGGCTAAAAACCCCATTCTTGGGGTGTGATTTAGCAAATATGTGTTGATATTATTGTTGGGTCTTGCTTGCTGATAGGTTCGATGTATTTTAATGGTGATTTCACCTAGTGGTTGTAGTTTAATTTAATGGGTTTGTAGTTGTAAATACAAAACCACCCATGTGTTTTTGGCTTGCCGGAGAGGGAGGTCGCGAAACCAAGATAACTAGACTAATGGCCTAAGGAGTAAAGCTTAGCCTAGCCACTATTATCTTTTAAATTTTCTATCGAAAGCATGTACCCAACATCTTGGTATCAATATGTATTGCGGTCCCGCCCCAAGAACTTATCCCCAATCTTGATCTTTCATTGTTTATTTTGTTGTTTTATTACTTGTTACAAAATCCCCTTTGATATTTCACCCTTTTGTGTCACCCTTGATTTACAATGTAATCGTAAATGTCTTTAACTACGACTAATTTGAATGAAATTCTAATTGGTTATTTATTCTCAAAACTACTCCCATGGGACACGACCCCAACCCTTGGTTGGGTTACTATATTATTGACCATCATAGACACTTATATCGTAGGATAGTGTCGTTTGTCACGAAAAGCATCAAAATGACTAGCTTGAAAGCTCTAATACCATGTACTTTATGATGACTAGATTGAAGAAGAAGAAGAAAGAGAACAAGAAACAGAAGAAGATAGAGAGGAAGAAGTAGACATAATCTCTTAAGAAGTAGAATTATCCTTGAGAGTCTAAAAAGTCTCACTCAGTATTCTTTTTGATGTGTTAACCTTTACAAAGTACAATCCTATCTATATATATAGTGCTTCTTGAATAGTTAGTTAGAATTCTTAACTAATTAACGGAACTACTAACTTATAACTTTCCAAATGTGACTTGTCTTCTTTAGTTTTGGTTACTAACAGTAACACTCCCCCTCAATCTTGGAAGTGAAAATATGTTCTGAACTCCAAGCTTGGAACGAAGCAATTGATGTTGAACTTTTGTCAGTCTTTTGGTGAGCATGTCAGCTGGTTGTTCATGTGTAGGAGTGTACTTGGTACATATTATTCCTTGTACAATTTTTTTCCTTATGAAATGACAATCTATCTCAATATGCTTTGTTCTGTCATGGTACACTGGATTGGCAGCTAACAAGATTGCTGATTTGCTATATGTACACACATCTACAGGCTTCTGCACTTTAATCCCTAAGTCCTTTAGTAAACCCAACATCCAAATAATTTCAGTTACAGTTGTAGCTATAATTTTGTACTCAGCTTCTGCTGAACTTCTAGACACAATAGATTGTTTCTTAGATTTCCAAGAGACCAGGAGTTACCAAACTTGATAAAATAGCCTATTATAGACTTCCTCGTAAGAGAACAAGATGCCCAGTCAGCATCACAAAATGTTGTAAGCTTGTTGTCTTCACTGCTAGATAACAATATCCCTTGACCAGGCTGGCCTTTTATGTACCTAACAATCCTTAGAGCTGCTTCCATATGGGTTTTTTAGGTTGTTGTAGAAACTGACTCAATCTTTGTACTCCAAATGCAATGTTAGTCCTTGTCATTGTAAGATATAGTAGCTTTCCTATCAATCTCTGATAGATGCTTTGATCCGCTGGAGGATTTTCTTTGTCATCTTCTGAATTGGCATAATCATCATAATGCTTTGAAGTTAGCTTATTATTGTTGTCAATAGGAGTCCATGCAGGTTTTGCATTTCCCAATCTTGTTTCAGAAATAAGTTCTAATGCATATTTTCTCTGATGCATCAGTATGTATTTACTTGACCTTGCAAACTCAATCCCTAATAAAAACCTGAGCTCACCTAGATCCCTCATTTTGAATGTTTGATCAATATATCTTTTGTTTCTTCAATAAATTGAACACTACTTCCTGTAATTAACATATCATCAACATATATAAGAACAAACACTAAACCTGTTGATGTTTTCTTGATGAATAAAGAGTGATCATGTTCACTTTGCTTGAACTGAAACCTTAGCAATGCCTCAGACAACCTTGCATTCCACTGTCTGGGAGCTTTTTTCAACCCATAGAGGGATTTAGTGAGTCTACATACTTTATTCTCCCCCTGACTCTCAATCCCTATCGTGACTGCATATAAATTTCATCTGGTAAATCTCCTTGAAGGAATACATTGAATACATCCATTTGATGTATCTGCCAGTGTTATTGTGCAGTAATAGCCAAAACAGTCCTGACAATCTTCATTTTGACAACATGACTAAAGGTTTCTTGGTAATCTATGCCTTTTTTTTTTTGCTATACCCCTTTGCCCCTAGCCTTGCTTTAAACTTTTCAACATCTCCATTAGCCTTGTACTTAACTTTAAATATCCATCTGCATCCAATAGGTGTTTTACCCTCTGGTAGCTCAATTATTTCCCAAGTATGATTTTCTTGCGGTGCCTTGATCTCAGCAACCATTGCTTCAGTCCATCTAGGATCATATGATGCCTCCTTGTAGGACTATGGTTTGCAACACTTGACATCTTTACCAAGTATGTTTGATAGACTAGTTTAATGTTGTCATATGATAGATATTTGTCCAGACTATATTGTCCCTTATGAATGTTTAGAGACACAAAGTCTTTTAACCACAAATATGGTTTAGTTCCTCTTCCTGATCTTCTCACTTTAGTTTGAGACAATTGTTCTGTTTGTACTTCAGTTGGTGGTTCCTCTGGTGGTTGTAAGCCTATTACAGCCTCCACCTCCACACTCTCAAATTGTTCTTGATCTAATATATCAACTTGAGTATGTTGATGTGAGTGTGTTCCTATTCAGACTCCTTCCAACTCATCAACCTTATGATTGACACCATTGTCTGTAAATATAGGAACTGTCTCTATGGACTTCATTTTGAATGGAAACACATCTTCCTGGAATATTACATCTTTGTTAACCAAGAAAACATTACTAGTTAGATCATATAACAAATATCCTTATTGAGTTTCAGAATATCCTAAAAATACACAAGTTGTAGACCTAGGCTTCAATTTGTTAGTTTCATTTACTTTCTTTGCAAAATATAAGCACCCTAACACCTTTAATTGCTGTAAAGAAGGTTGTTTGTTATACAGTTTTTCAAAAGGAGACATATTACCAATTACATTACTAGGCATTTTGTTAATAATATATGTTGCAGCATTAACACACATCCCCCAAAACATCACATGAATATTTTCTTGAAAACTTATGGCTCTTGTTACCTCTAAAATATGCATGTGCTTCCTTTCAGCTATTCCATTTTTTTGGGGTGTATAAGCACAAGAAGTTTAGTGTATTATCACTAGTTCTTTGAACATTTCACTACAGCTTGTATTAACAAACTCAGTACAATTATCACTTCTTATTCTCTTTCTTCTTCTTCTTCAATCTAGTCATCATAAACTACATGCTATCAGAGCTTTCAAGCAAGAGATTCGTTGCTTGATTCTGGAATTCCGCATGTTTTTCTCGATTGACATTATTACAGATTCAAAGGTTCGAAGTTGAGTCAAAAATGGCACCAAATTCTGCTAATTCTCAAGGTTAGGCCACTAGTACCAATGGAGGAGATGTAGCTGTGATTGATAACAATCACCCATTGTTCTAGAATTCTTCTGATGTAAGTGGTATGCAGATAATTTTGTTTCAGTTAACTGGAGTAGAAAATTATTTGATTTGGTTTAGGTCAATGAAGATTGCGTTGCTAGGAAGAAACAAACTGGGAATGATTGATGGATCTTGTAAAAAGGAAATGTTTCCAGGGCTAGAGGGCAATTGGAAAAGAGTCAATGCTATAGTTTTGTCTTGGATCATGAATTATGTTTCAAAGAGCTTGTTAGGAGGCATAATGTATGCTTCAAGTGCTAAAGTTATATGGGATGACTTGTTCGAAAGATTCAACAAGGTGGATGGATCAAGAACATTTAATCTTCATAAAGAAATTGCCACCTTAAGTCAAGGTACTAGTTCTGTTTCTGTATACTACTCTAAACTCAAAGGGTTGTGGGAAGAGTTTGAAGTTCTAGTCCCAGTCCTAGGATGTTCGTATGAGGGGTCAAAAGAATATGTGGTGCATCTACAAAGTCTGAAGTTGTTTCAGTTCCTTATGGAGCTGAATGACTCCTATCTGCAAGTAAGAAGTCAGATTCTGATGTTGAAACTAGTGCCTAGTGTTAATCAGGCATATTCTATGATTCTAAGTGATGAGAGTCAAAAATCAGTTGCAACAAATGCAAGAGTGTTAGGTACTGATCCAGCGAGTCTACAAGGATCGTTTGATGCTGTCATGTATTCAAGGACTAGTGGATCTCAGAATAAGTTCAATAATGGGTATAATTTGGTGTGTGATTTTTGCAAGGTCAAAGGATATACCAGGGAAACTTGTTACAAGATTATTGGATATCCACAGGATTTTAAGTTCAAAAAGAGAGGAGTGAGTAGTTCTGCATATAATGTCACTGGTGAATTTGATGATGGTGTGAGATCAAGATCTGAGGATGGTGTAAGGTCGAGTGCTAGAGGCAGTTCTAGTGATACAGGAAGTGGATAGTTGAGGTGTAATGTAGAGACTAAATTACCAAATCAAAACCAGCTGGAGTCTTGTACATTGACTAGAGAGCAATATAATCAGGTCTTGCAACTTCTTGACAAGAAGTCAGAGGTTCCACACTGTGTAAATGCAGCAGGTATGAACTCTAATCAAAGAACTCAAAGTCACAATACAGGTTGGAAATAGATAAAGGGGCCATTAATCATGTGGTGGCTGATCTGTGTCTCTTATCAAACCAGTCCATCTCTAAAGTTGATAATCCAAAGAAAGTGCATCTTCCAAATGGGGATAAAGCTTTTGTTACTTATCTAGGTTCTAGAATATTAGATGGGACAAACAAAGTGTCAGGAGTATTCTACATTCCTCAATTCAAATTTATTTTGTTGTCTATTGCTAATCTAACCAAGGAATTGAACTGTTCAACTTCCTTCTTTACTGACTTCTACTTGTTTCACGAACTCTTCAGTGGAAAGGTGAATATGATTGGTAGAGAGGACGGCGGATTATACATTCTAGCCAACAAAATAGATAAATAAGATGTTGTGAAAATCATCCACAGCACATTCTGTGAAAACTATAAATACTCGTTGAGAGTTTTAATTAGAGATAATGAGATTTTAGTGTGAAACATTTTTATTATAAATTTAGATAGAATAGTACTTTTTCTCTCAAGTTTGGAGAGGGTTTTTGGGAGACTTGAAGAAAGGGTTTCATCTTCCCCAAGTTGGAAGTGGGTCTTCTCTATTCTTCTTCCTTTCCTTAATTCAAGGTTTAATTATATATACCCAGTTGATTTCATTATCATGTTAGGTATAATTTCTTATTTCTTGATGTGTGGCTTAAAAACCCCATTTTTAGGGTGTGATTTAGCAAATATGTGTTGATATTATTGTTGGGACTTGCTTGCTGATAGGCTAGATGTATTTTAATTATGACTTCACCTAGTGGTTGCGCTTTAATTTAATGGGTTTGTAGTTGCGAATACAAAATTACCCTTGTGTTTTTGGCTTGCCCGAGAGGGAGGTCGCGAAACCAAGACCACTAGACTGCTGGCCTAAGGAGTGGGTCGACATGAGGTTCAGCCTAAGTCGATGAGCCCTAGTCCCATATCCTAACACTCAGCTCGAGAGAGTGAGTGGGGTAAGGCGTAGGCTGGTCTTCAAGCGGCAAATGGGTGTCCGAGAGGAACGCATTTGAAACGGGGTAAGTTGCCCGAGAGGGAACTTATTTCCATTTAAAGCTTAGCCTAGTTACTATTATCTTGCAAATTTTCTATCGAAAGCATGCACCCAACATCTTGGTATCAATATGTATTGCGGTCACGCCCCAAGAACTTCTCCCCAATCTTGATATTTCATTGTTTAATTTGTTGCTTTATTACTTGTTACAAAACCCCTTTTGATATTTGACACTTTTGTGTCACCCTTGATTTACAATATCTTTAATCGCAAATGCCTTTAACTATGACTAATTTGAATGAAATTCTAATTGGCTATTGATTCTCAAAACCACTCCCTTAGGACACGACCCCGACCCTTGGTTGGGTTACTATATTATCGAAGATTGTAGACACTCATATCATAGGATAGTGTCGTTGGTCACGATAAGCATCAAAATGGCGCCACTGCCGGGGAGTAGTGTTATTTGAGAATTGGTCGTTCAATAGAATTTTTGTTATTATCATTGTAGATTACTTACTTGATTTTTAGTTTTGATTTGCTTGTAAGTTGAGATAGGACAATGAGTATACATGATGGAGATGGTGGACCAATTGAGCATCTTCCAGCAGAAGTGATGATATTCAAGGATCACATCCTTACCTTCAAGCATCTAAAAGGAGAACTTTTT
Source organism: Solanum stenotomum (assembly GCF_019186545.1). Lineage (NCBI taxonomy): Eukaryota > Viridiplantae > Streptophyta > Magnoliopsida > Solanales > Solanaceae > Solanum > Solanum stenotomum. The sequence goes on along the minus strand of NC_064282.1, from coordinate 67,178,745 downwards.
CATGAGTCATGGCTGAGGTTTAAATCATTGTTCATACAATGCCCAACTCATGAAATCCCTGATCTAGTTCTAGTGGAATGCTTCTATCGGAGTCTAACCCTCGAAAACAGAGGATTAGTGGATCGACTTATCCCGGGGGGCCTTGAGAGATACTCCTATGAGACCTTAGCCAAATTACTTGACATTGTGGCTAAAACCAACAAGGATGGGGAGAAAGACCAGCAATTGACCATTTTGTTGGGTCAGATGGATACCTTGACCCAAAAGGTTAAAGAACTGAAAGTGATGTCCAAAGGAAAGAGCAAAGACTCACCATCTACCGAGCAGGGAAGATCTGTGGACATTGAAAACAGACGTATCAACGATGTATTATTAACCATCCTCCAAAAGCTGAATGAGCAAGATAAAGTGCTAGAGGGGATTAAGGTAAATGTCAAAGCGCTAAATCAGATGAGTCGTTCTCATTTTAGATCTATCTAGCTAATCAAAACTGTCTTGAATCATGCACTACCTCAGCTTCACCCATATGAACAAGTGGGATCACCTAGTTGTATTAGGTGTAACCCCAAAAAGCCGATTTGAGCGTGGAGTGGAGTTGTGTCGTGCCACGACATTAACTAATGCGCTATTTGGGAGGCAACCCAAAACCATTATATGCTTTAGTTTTATTTTGGAAATAATGGTGTATTGATTTTGCAGGTAGAAACGTGGAGAATTAATGACAAAGTTTAAATTGGTAATTGATAGATCCATTCGGCGAATCGCCGAACAGTTTGGCGACTTCGATCTAGACCGCCGACAGACACAAGATCCAAACTGCAGTCAGTAACATTCGGCGGAGAGGGTGACCACTTGGCGTAATGCCAAATCATTTAGCGGTACCGACTAATGTCGCCGAATGAGCCACAACTGAACAGTTTTAAAGGCCAATAGTTTCAAAAATGGACAAATGTTCATTATCCACTCAATTTCTACTATCGCAAAAGCTACACCTAGTAACTAATTTTCATTATCTCTACACTCCTGGCATTTTAGTTGCCGATTAGTGCTCAAGCATGGGATTACATTGCTTCCTAGCAATTCAACGTATTTCAAGCAACATAAAAGGTTGGTTTTTCCTTAAACCCCGAAACTACTGTGAAAAATTTGTTCTCTTATTAAATTAAACTGGTTGAATTGACATGTGTTGGGCCTCTCTAATAAATCTATCTTGTCTAGATGCCAAGTTCGGTCTGTGAATCGTGCCTATTTGATCTCGATTTTTTTAATCCCTTTTTGCATGTGCGTGAAATGATTTAAATTTTGGGTGGATGAATGTCATGGGTCTTGGTTTAATTTCACCATTAAAACTATTATTGTCTTTTGAGGGTATGCGGGGTCGAATTAGAAAAATGAATTGAAGGAAGGCACGTTGGGTTGTTTAGCGAACTGGGTCGAGTTCGCCAAACAACTGGGAGGTTCACCTAAGGTAGCTTCGATCGCCCTTTTTCTGCATTCCTGAATCCTCATATCACTGTAACTTTCAGCGAACAAACCCTTGGTCGTCAAAAGTAGTCGGTGATTCGCTGATAGAGTTTTCTCATTGCCGACTAGTGAAGGCTAATAACGTGATATCTTCGGCGAGCTCGATCCATATCGCCAAAGAGATTTGGCGATTCGCCGAAAATGTCTGCACTACTGATTTAATTATTTCTAACTTACTTCTGATTGATTGCAGACATGGCTAGACCCAAAGTTGCAGAAAGCAACAAGCCAACCCAAAGCATGACAAAAGGGATAACAATCAACAAGGATGCAGCTGCATCCAAAAGCAAGGTTGCGAAACTTTCCAATATTGGCGGAAAAGGCAAGGGCAAGGACAAAACCATTGAGCTATCAGATGTAAGCTCTGATAGCATTGGTTTTTACACCAATGACCCAACAACATATGATCGTGGGAGTATGAGTTCAGATGAAGATGAACTGATAAAGGCACGGAGGAATGAGTTACGATCCAAACAACTTAATGACTCATCGCGGATTAGAAATGCTCGATCCATTGATCAAACTCCTCCAGCTCCAGAACAGGCAATAGTACTAGCACCTCCAGTACAAGGCCCCCCACCTAGATCATCGAATAGATTAAAGTCTGATGGACTGAGAACGATCATTGAAGAAAAATGGTTATCCATAGATGGGGTGATCGATAGGTATCCTGAGATAATGGAGTGCCTGAAATATCATAAATTTCAAGTTTTCACAAAATCACCTGGCTCTTATATACCAAGTTGGGTCAGAGAGTTTTATAGTGCATACAGTGCATTGGTACCTCAGTGGAAGAGACTAGTCCAATAGTGATCCTAGCAACTAGTTTGGAGAGTCTATGTAGTGAAAATAAGGGCAAGCCTATGGTATTGAGCACTAACTGTACTTGAAGTCACTTCTGAGCGTGAGTGATGAATGAATCCTAAAACTCAAAATGTATATACATTATGTGAAAAGGATTTTGTTTGAAGTGAGGGAACTAGTTACATTGTCGAAAAGTTAGTACATTGGCAATTGTGAAAAGTGTATGTTGTTGTGTCTATTGGTCGATCTTAGTCATACCTTGAGCCGCATGAGTTAGCTTGTTGAGTCTAGATAAAAAGGTTTGCACTAAATGAGGGATTTGAGGGAATCGATAGCCATGTGATTGCTTGAATTTGAATATTTGCTTCTACACAAGTGTCATTTAGAGTGTTAGTGTGTTACTAGAGGACAAACAACAAGTTTAAGTTGAGGGTGTTGATATACCGTGAGTTTATGGTATTTTTGATACATTTCACTTAAGAGTTGTGTGTCTAGGGCCATTTTGTATTACAAATAATGTTTTATGTGTTATGTTTGCAGAAAATAAGCTTGGACGCGGTTGACTGAGATGATGACTGAAATTAAGCAGAAGGAGCCACTCATGGACATGATCCACGGACCATAGGTCATTTGACGGTCCGTCGATAGGCAGGTGTAGATGGAGCATCAGGGAAGTTTAATGAAGTGTGGAACTACGAATCAATTGACGGACCGTAGGTCGACCCACGGGCCATCCTGCACATTCGTCAAATGGATTCAGAGAATTAAAGTTCCAGTACCTGATGAAAGATCTTGTGTGTGGAGCCACGGAAGGGGACCTACAGACCGTAGGTCGACCCACGGTCTGTATGTCAAGTCGTCGATTTATGCCGCGTTCCAGAAGTTTATTTCCTTATTTTGTTTCCTTTTTGTTTAGGACATGATTTTCTATAAATAGGGCATGTAAACCTCATTTTTGGGGGTTAGACATTATTTTTTACTTTTAGTTCTTGGTATTTTGTGGAATTATCTTACAACTTTAGCAATTTGATTTCTGGATTTCATTTTACAAGATTTGACTTCGAAATTCAATTAGAGATTTCAGGTTTCTTCTACTTTGATTGTGAGTTCATGAATTCTTTTTATCAAAACATGAATTGTGTTCTTTCAAGCATGAGTAGCTAAATCCACAACTAGGGTTGTGAAAAACATGAGCAATTAACAACGTATAAACAATAAGTAAATAATTCTTGAATAGTGTTTATGCGTGCATTGGTAATTCTTTCGCTTAGAAGTCTTTTTAATNAGACTAGTCCAATAGTGATCCTAGCAACTAGTTTGGAGAGTCTATGTAGTGAAAATAAGGGCAAGCCTATGGTATTGAGCACTAACTGTACTTGAAGTCACTTCTGAGCGTGAGTGATGAATGAATCCTAAAACTCAAAATGTATATACATTATGTGAAAAGGATTTTGTTTGAAGTGAGGGAACTAGTTACATTGTCGAAAAGTTAGTACATTGGCAATTGTGAAAAGTGTATGTTGTTGTGTCTATTGGTCGATCTTAGTCATACCTTGAGCCGCATGAGTTAGCTTGTTGAGTCTAGATAAAAAGGTTTGCACTAAATGAGGGATTTGAGGGAATCGATAGCCATGTGATTGCTTGAGTTTGAATATTTGCTTCTACACAAGTGTCATTTAGAGTGTTAATGTGTTGCTAGAGGACAAACAACAAGTTTAAGTTGAGGGTGTTGATATACCGTGAGTTTATGGTATTTTAGATACATTTCACTTAAGAGTTGTGTGTCTAGGGCCATTTTGTACTACAAATAATGTTTTATGTGTTATGTTTGCAGAAAATAAGCTTGGACACGGTTGACTGAGATGATGACTGAAATTAAGCAGAAGGAGCCACTCATGGACATGATCCACGGACCATAAGTTGTTTGATGGTCCGTCGATGGGCAGGCGTAGATGGAGCATCAGGGAAGTTCAATGAAGTGTGGAACTACGAATCAACTGACGGACTGTAGGTCGACCCACGGGCCATCCTGCACATTCGTCAAATGGATTCAAAGAATTGAAGTTCCAGTACCTGATGAAAGATCTTAAGTGTGGAGCCACGGAAGGGGACGTACAGACCATAGGTCAACCCACGGTCTGTATGTCAAGTTGTTGATTGATGCCGCGTTCCAGAAGTTTATTTCCTTATTTTGTTTCCCTTTTGTTTAGGACATGATTTTCTATAAATAGGGCATGTAAACCTCGTTTTTGGGGGTTAGACATTATTTTTTACTTTTAGTTCTTGGTATTTTGTGGAATTATCTTACAACTTTAGCAATTTGATTTCTGGATTTCGTTTTACAAGATTTTGACTTCGAAATTCAATTAGAGATTTTAGGTTTCTTCTACTTTAATTGTAAGTTCATGAATTCTTCTTATCAAAACATGAATTGTGTTCTTTCAAGCATGAGTTGCTAAATCCACAACTAGGGTTGTGAGAACCATGAGCAATTAAAAATGTATAAACAATAAGTAAATAATTCTTGAATAGTGTTTATGCGTGCATTGGTAATTCTTTCGCTTAGAAGTCTTTTTAACAGTGGCCAACGTAAGAACTCGCCTCATTGCTACTTTTCGGACCAAGGAAGTAGTTAATGAGAAAAGAATTATAAACATAGGTTTAGTGGATGCTATCTAATAGTCTAATGTCAATTGGTGTGAGGGTAAAAACTAAGGCATACATTGATGTGATGGCTAATCTGAGGTAAAGGTAAAGGTTAATAAAGTACACACTCGTAGTCAGACCAAGGTGTGTAGTGAGATTCCCTATTTGGAGGATAAATCACCTAGGGATACCTATCTTACCAACTTTGCATGTGAAAGACTAAGAAAGGATTACTATTATTAGGGTTATCGCGTTAAAAGCTTATGCGGAACACTTATACCATAATTTCACTCTCATATTGATAACTTAAAGTTTGAATCTTTCTCACTTGTTACTTAAACAACAATCGGTTATTTTCTTACAACCCCCCCTTTAATTACTTGTTTCGGAAATAGTTTGACTAAACATGTATAATAGTGAGTTAAGTTCAAGTCTGAACCATATTCCTTATGTGATCAACCCCAACATACAAGTTGGGTTTTTATTTGACAACGATCGCTTATACTTCTTTAATAGAGGTATAATTCGAGCGTATCAACAGAAAGCTACATTGGAGGGATCACGAGATACCTCCACGATTGATACTTGTATGGTCTTCCCTTCATACTCTACTATTCCTCCTTCCAATGTGTCGGGCAATGATTCCCTGGTTGATGTTACATTGTAGCCTCCTATTTCTGATCTGCCGGGTACTACTGCCCGAGATGATGACATCCCCTCTGAGACTGAAGATTAGAGTTCTTCATAGGCATAGCATGTCAGGGGGACTTTTCACTAATTCTCCTTCTGTACTTCTATTTTGATAGCATTGAGGACACTACTATATATTTTGGTGAGGTGAGGGCACATGTGCATGTATTCCCCTTTTTGGATTGTATTTTGATATTTCAAATCTATTTTGAGATATTTTAGTAATTTTGTTTTCTTTATGATATTTGGTTGGTTCTGATTCCATTTTGTCACTCTATCCATTGCCCCGTGAGGTTTGAAGTTTTGAAATGATTGAGATTGCTTGTGAGTTCATTATTAATATTCGAGGATTGATTTTGTCCAATATCGGTCTTTGATAGTTCTCATGATGAGAGATGTTTTTTGTGTTGGTATTGCAAGAAGAAATCAGCGTTTCTTTATTTTAAATGATCTTTTTTATTGTTGTGTTGACTTGTTGTGTATTGATGTGGGCCTTACAATGAACATTGCACACAAGCTTCTTGGTATTATAGAGTTGTGTTAAATGATTGCATTTTAAGTGTCATGAATGGTGAGGTCGTACTTGAAAACATGCTTTTTTATTCCTATAATTTGCCTTGTCAATATAATTGTCTAGCCTTGGTAAATGCAAGAAATGAACTTGGGCAAAGATTTTGAGATGGAACAAATATTTCATACCTTTTTGTGACTACATTGTGAGGAAATGCAACCATTTTGACATCATTTGAGTCTACACTATTTTTTTCAACCCTATTGAAACCTCTTAAGCCAAATATGTCCCTAACTTGTAATTCATAAATCCTTTTCTAAGCATTGGTTTGTTTGGATAGTCAACTTAGGTCAAAAGCCTAAGTTGGGTTTGGAAATAAAGAAGAAGAGAAAGCCAAATGAAAGTGAAGAAACAAAAGTGAGACTCAACCTTGAAGCTTGTTGCAAAAATAACAAACCTCTCCTTATAAAAATGTGTGATCGAAATCATGAAAATGAAATGAACAAGAAAGTTTTAATGAAATAAAAGGGGTTTCCAATAAATTGAGTGGATGGTTCAGGTTTGAGTCTCCAAATGGAATGAATGAAAGAACTTGAGAAGAGGTGGAGATGAGTACAACAATGCTTTGAAAAGGTGAATTCACCGAGCCAAATTGACGATACATTTATCCTCAAACCCATTACAAGTCTATAACCCATTGAGATCTTGCTAAAATCAGGTCATGTGATGATTGGGAAAAATGGGCAAACCTATGGGCTGAAGCTTGCATGTATTTCACTTTCAGAGAATGAGAGTTATATTGATTCCTAACTTCTTTGTTGATGTACTATGTGAGAGAAGAAAATTATTTTTTATGTGAGGAGATTTGAATGTTTTTGTTGAAGCATGGTTTTGCATTATTAGGGAGCATTAGTTAGCTAAAGCTTGTGTTGATATCGGCTAGTCAGCATTTCAAGCTTCTTGAGCATGACTGAGATATTGCATATACTTGTTAGAAGCCTTTGTGATGCCACTTGAATGTTTACTCACATTAAGAACTATTGTAGATACCCTTGTTAAACTGATTGTGTTCGTGTTTTACTTGAGGAAAAGTAAAAGTTGAAGTTAAGGTGTTGATGAGTGGTAGATTTTCAGTCATTTGAAGCCTTTTTAGTTCAACAAATAGTGTCATCAATTCCTATGTATATCCCTATATGATGATATTTTGATATTTTGCAGCTATGGAGGCTAAAGGACAAGTCAAGAATGAATCGACAAAAAATAGGTCAAAACATTGAAAGAAGTGTAAACTCCCAGCTGACAATCGCCAAACCAAAAGGGCAGATCGCCAAATAGGACAAAAAGTGTGCACAATTTAAAATATCCAAGGCAAGGTCGGCAAAGCAAAGTGGAGACAGTGATTCGCCGAAGTTATTAGGCGAGCTGGAAATTCCATTGCCGAAGGTGACAGACGTCTAAGTTAAAATGAAGGATAAATAGGCAAACAAGGTGGTACTCGGTGATCCAACAAATATGAAAGGATGACTTGATTGATTTCACCAACTGAGCTTCAAATGCCTAAAGCCTTAATGAAGGGCAAACTAAAGAACAAAGGGCGATCCGCCAAATCCGAAAAGTGAGCATGATTAACATCGCCGAATAGATCGCACATGGAATTTTGGACTCATTTCTGGGAAACTATAAATAGCCCAAAGAAGAGAGAAAATCTAACAGACTTTGGACCAGATTTTGAAATTAATCTTTTTGCTTTAGAGCTTTTACCCATTGATAAATATATTTCTTAGTTTTGGGGGTTTTTGAACAATCTTGTAATTGACATTTGAGGGTTCAAATCGAAGATGGTGTTGAAGATTATTGCTTGATATCAATTCCCAGATGGATGAAAATATAATTGGTATACTTTATTATCCTTTATGATGCTTGGATAAAACTCAAATTCTAGGAGTGTGATTATGGGGTTGGGTTTTGATTTAATTTAGTGGGTTTTGTGTCTTGCTCTATTTTATTGTTGTTCATCCATGGATTTGAGTTATTTAGCATGAGGTTAATTTATAGGTTAAGGTTGTAAATTTAATCCTAGTCTAGATCTTCAATTGATACTCAAAAGAGGTCAATTGAAGTGGGTAAATAACTTAATGCATGCGATTTAGGTTTGATTTCTATAGTTTTCTTGAAAGAGAAATTGTGGTTCAATACTAATTGTCAAATCTGCTCGAAAGAAAGATTATATTAAGCTATTAGGTTGATTTGTGATGCACATAGCTGAGATTGGAAGGAGATTCTATGATATGATGCTTTGAAATCGAAAGAATATTTGTGTCATTGAAGATTACCCAGCCTATCCATGGTTTCCTAGCATTATTGAGAAAGCACGTGTACCCCTATTTGACATCTATACAAATTCCCACACCCCTAGATCATCTCTTACTTATTTAAATCCTTGATTTCTTGTTAAATTATGATAATTGATACCAAAACTCTTTTATTAAATTTGGTGGAAGCATCTACCCATTTGCTCCAATTGCTACAATGAATCGATTTACATCATAATTTTATCATTGAATTTATATCCTTAGATCAATTCTTGTGGGATTCGACCCCGACTCTAGAGTTGAGTATTTTTAGTGCTAGCGATTGCTTACTCTTCTAATTGTTTTTTAGAGAAATTTGAGCGTTATCAAGAGGATGTGGGTTTTTTTATGTATTGTGATGCTTTGGGAGTTAGCTTAGGTGGTGTGTTGATGCAAAATGGGAAGGTATTGATATGCTTATTGGCAGTTGAAGACTCATTAGAAGAACTATCCTACACATGACTTAAAGTTGTGGCAGTGGTATTTGTCCTAATGTTGTGGCATCATTACTTGTATGGTGTGCATTGAGAGGTTTTCACCGATCATAGAAGCCTTCAGTATATATTAGGGATCTTAACTTAAGGTAGCATTGGTGGTTGGAGTTGTTGAAGAAATATGGCATGACCATTTTGTATTACCCGAGTAAGGAAAATGTAGTAGCAGATGCATTGAGTAGGAATTCTTCTAGTATGGTGAGTCTTGCCTCAATTCAAGTTGAGGTGGGGCCATTATTTAGAGATGTTCAGAGGTTGGCCAACAACCTTGTTCGATTGCAGATCTCATAGGATGGTGGTCTTCTTGCCTTTGTAGAGGCTCAATATTTTTTTTATTGAGCACATTCGAGAGAGGCAATTTGAAGATGAGAAATTGTGCATAATTCAAGATAAGGTGATGACATGTTAAGATAAGGAAACAATACTTGATTCTAAGGAGTGTTGCGGATTTGAGGCAGGATTTGTGTGCGTGCCTAAGGTGAGTGACTTTATTAGATTAATCTTAGAGGAGGCACATTTTTTAGGTAGGTTATTCACCCAAGAGAAAATGAGAGTACCATGATTTTACTTAGCATTATTGGTGGTGTGGCATGAAGAAGGACATTGTGGAATTTGTGGCTAAGTGTTTGACTTGCCAACATGTCAAGTGTGAGCATCAACGACCTGGTGAGTTTACCTACCAACAAGGGTGGCTATGCTTCAATTTGGATGATTTTAGATAGACTGATTAAGTCCACTCATTTCATTTCGGTCTAGCTGAACTATATAGCCAAGAAATTGACTAAAGTCTACCTAAATTAGAAAATTCAATTCTATGGGGTGCCTGTTTCTATTATTTTCTACCAATGTTCTGTATTTACTTCACACTTTTAGAGGGCATTACATCATGGGTTGGGTACTCAGCATGACATGAACTAAATTGATGGGCAGTCTGAGCAGACAATTAAGGTATTGGAGGATAATCTTCGAGCATGTGTGAATGATTTTGGTGCCCATTGGGATGAACATTTACCCTTAAAAGAGTTTGCCTAAAATAACAATTATCATTTCAGCATTAAGATGGCCTCATTCAAGGCATTGTATGGTAGGAGGTGTAAATATTTGATTGGTTTGTTCGATGTCATTGAGATGAATGCCTTGGACATGAATTTTCTTAGAGATTCGATGGAGTATGTTCATTTGATTCAGAGTAGGCTACTGACTGCCTAGAGTAGGTAGAAAAGTTATGCCAACAATAGAATTTAACCAAGAGTTTATGAAGGGTGACCATGTATGGCTCAAAGTATCATAGATGAAGGGTGTGATGAGGTTTGGGAAGAAGAGCAAGCTTAGCCCTAGGTTCATTGGCCCTTTTGTGAACTTGGGGTGGATGGAGAGGTGGCCTTGCCACCTAGATAGTCTGTTCTGCATCAGGTTTTCCATGTTTCAATGCTTCAGAAGTATGTGCCAGATGAGTCCCATGTTATTCCACTTGATTATGTGATTTTTGATCTGGACTTGACGTTTGAGAAGGAGCCTATAGTTATTCTGGACAGGCAGGTTCGCAAGCTAAGGACTAAAGATATTACTTCTGTGAAAGTGGAATAGAATCACTTTACAATCAGGGAGGCTACTTGGTATACATAGTCTAATTTGTGTGCCAGACACACCAAACTTTTTAAGGCTTCTGGTACTTTATTTTACTTTATGTTTGAGCAGGAATATGGTTTTAGTGAAGGATAATGTAATGAGCATGGAGGTCATTTTTTGGATTTTTTTGAAAAATTACTAATTTACCTCTTTCGATAGCTTCCTCGAGTCATGTTTGATCAATGTATGAGGTTAGTCTTGTGGCGAGATCGACAAAGTTAATATTTCTTTTGAAGTTTTAGAGTTTTGGGGACTCTTAAGTTGACATATGTAACTTTAGTCAACATCTAGAGCTACAAATATCGCAATAGGATAAATTTAGTTATATCAGCTACAGAATGTGGAATTTTATCTAGGAGTCTTATCGTTTTCAGTTTCAAAATCTTGTGCGGATTTTCCCCTTGAGTTAGAGGTTTAAGTGAATTTAGGCCAAGAGTTGACTTTAATCAATATTTAGAGTTCGGATGGTCGAATTGGATTTTTTCCAATACCATTGGATGCAAAAGGTGGTTTTAGGCCTAGGTAAGGTCGTGATTCGTTTTCCGAAGTTCCGAAGGCATTTTAGTCTTTTAGGTGAAAGTTAGTTTATGGTGACATTAACGGGTACAGTGTCAAGGAGACCTTGAATACGTGTTTTGATATTTCCATTGAGTCTGCAATGTTAAATTTAGTAGGGTACCATGTATTGTTTACGTGCACATGATTTTGAACGAATCTTGGGGGTCCATTTGATGAATTTGGTGTTTACTGTGTTTCTGATGTATGATATCTCCATTGCGTTTGCTCAACTTGGTTACATTCGCAAAGAGTCTTGCGGTCTAGACTCCATGTTCACAAGGCCTTGTCCGCAATCTCATAGGGTTGGGGTAATTTACCTTCACATTCGTGAAAGCCTAAGGACGATCGTGAAGGGGAAAAGGCTTGACCTTCACTTTTGCAGAGCCTTGGTCGCGATCACAAAGTGTTAGCCGGTTGGCCTCCACGTTCACGGGACTTTGGCCGCAATTGCAGAGAGCAATTACCTTGCATTTTAATGAAATTTCCCAAATCAGGGTTTCTTCCCCGTTTTCCATTTTTGAAATTTGAGAGCTCTAGAGTGGCAATTCAAAGACGTTTATCAAGATAAAATATTTGGGTAAGTGACATTAACCTCAATCCTCCATTACCCATTTATTTCTTGATGATTTTAGCATCAAATCATTGTTTTTGAACTTACGTTTTGAGGGCTTTTCGTGAACTTATATTTTTTAGTAAATTGGAGTTTCAAGTATGATCATAACTCATTTTTTTATTTGATTTCACTTATGAGTTCCAAAATCGTTGGGTATTATGATTTTCTATAAATATTTCAGAATTTCCCTTAGCCCTTGGGATTGACTTTTTGGGTCGATTAGGACCCGATTTTAAAAATTAACATTAGGGTATCGATATTCATTATTTCTTATAGGGATGTTATATTTGATTAAATTTTATGGATTGAAAGGTTTATCGTAAAGGGAAGATTCAAGTGTCGAGTTGATTTTATTCTCTTTTATTGTAAGTGGACTTCTTTGACCTTTTGTTAAGTTTATTGAACCTGGTATGTCGTGCTGTGTGTTTGGGAGTAATGGAGAATGGTGAAGGTCATCATATAATATACTTGTTATCAAATGTTGTCCAAATATTAGTAATGATCATGTGGGAATAAAATGAATTTGTTGATATGATTATGTGTGACGTGTCACGAGTGACTGGAATGGTTATATTGACTCACTTTTGATTATGTGACATGATTATCTGTGAATGGTCACTGATGTGAAATTATCATCCACTCTCTATGAATATGAACATGTCTAATTACATTGGTTTTGAGACATTGTTGCAATGGGTACATTGTGAAAGTGATGAAAATGAGAAATAAATAGGATATATCTTTTTTAGGGATATGCCACTATAACACATCGGATTCAAAAAGGGAGAAAAATTCAGTTTTTCACAGACCAAGTGTCAGCACAGACGACACCACCCATGGCCCGTAGGTGAAACAATGGTCCGTTGGTGGTGGTGTGGTTGACAAGTTAGAGTTTTCCAAAATTTCAAGTTTCACTACCTTTTCGACAGTTCATCAGGACAGTCTATCGTTTAATGTACGAGTCATAGGTAGGTCTCGTAGGAGAGTCCCCAACTTAGAAGGATTTTGAGGTAAAATTTGGGACCTACGGCTGTGGTCCACGACCCGCCGATGGACCCACGAGTTGTAGGTGGGTCCGAGGTTGGGGACCCCAGAGACACAGTCTCTGACCCCAAACGATGGCCAACTAGTACGGTCCATTGTCTAACGAACAGACTATAGGTCGTGCCATCGACGAGGGTCGGCAGTTATTTTCTTAGGGGCTTTTGGGTCTTTTTCTAATTATTCTAGCCTACTACTATGTCGTTTTATCCTTCACCTAAAGCCCTATATAAGTGTTTTTAACCCTAAATTTCCCCAATTGAAATCATTCTCTAAAATTCTTAAAAGAAGAACAAGTCTTCCTCTCCAAAATATTTATCTCTCTAGAAAGCTTGAAGAAGAAGGAGTCAACCTAAGGTTTCAAATCAAGGAATTCCACCGTCACAATTCGAAGTATTCAACAGGGAACTCTTGGGGGAATAGTGTCTGAATTGCCTCAAGGTCGCCTTCAAATTTGAACATCACCTGAGCTAATTCAAGATGAATCGACCATTAGGCATTCTTCCCCTCACCTTGAAGAACATCTTACAGCGATTTCAAGCAATTTGGACGACGGAATCGCAGGCGCCAAAAAATCCGACCAGTTCACCATTGCTCTAACGAAATTGAATAAAGAAGATGGTCGTAGTACACAAGACAATGAGAAGGATGCTACTTCTTCAACTCAACAAATAGAAAACAAAACTCAAAAAGAACCAGTTCAACTTCAAGCGAGTGAAGCAATGGCAAATGAAGAAAACTCTGCTCATGAACATAATTTGAGCAAGAAAACACTCGCCACTCACCAAATTGCAAAGAGCCAATCTACAAAAAACATTGATGAAGACGCTCACTCTTTGAATTTTTCTTTTGGAAATCATGACACTCCAATGCTCGTAACTCTAGCTCCTCTTAAATTTGAATTGCAGGTCATACTTGAACATAACAGAACAGCTAAGGATATCAGTCATGATTATCACAAGAGGAATGGAGAAGAAGTTCAGGACCAGCAGGCTCAGGGGAAAGAAATGCAATCAGGTAAACCAATTCTCAACAGCTTGAATCAATTTGATTATACTAACATTGGGGCTCATTTACAATCTTCTGTAAATCAAAAAAGAGAAGGATTTTGCAAAGAAAATTCTCTTCCTTGCTTTTCTTATTATCGTAGTATCCTTCCAAGTTGTACAATTGCCATGTATTTATACACATTGAGTCCACATATGCGTAGACTTCTTCAACTAATTTCAGACTCCTAATTCAAATATATAATACACCTAGTATAGTGCAAATATATCTCATATACAACTCCTAATATGAATAGAATGAGAACACAACTCCTAATAATCGTAAGAGACTGATCAGACAAAAATAGCAGTTGTAAGTATGAGCTAATTCATTTCCTTGATCACTCTATCCCTTCTTCTTCGAAGAGCTCAAACTCAATTTCTCATCAATGTCAACACCCCCCCCCCCCCCCCCCCCCCCCCCCCCCCCCCCCCCCCCCCCCCCCCCCCCCCCCCCCCCCCCCCCCCCCCCCCCCCCCCCGCATTGAGAGCCCGAGGATTGGACTCCTAACTTTCCCAAAAAATGACGATGAAGTGGTCCTGCCAATGCCTTGGTAAAAATATTAGCAATCTGTGAAGAGGAGTGCACAAATGATAAGGAAATAAGTCCATCGAGTATTTTTTTATCTAACGAAATGGCAATCCAATTCAATATGTTTCGTCCGTTCATGAAATACTGGGATAATGTGAATTGTTGCTTGATTGTCACAATGGACATCGATGGGAAGAGATAGTGAAACGGAAAGATCATTGAGAAGACGGACCACCCATGAAATTTCTGCAACTAGACAGTGAATAGAGCGATATTCGGCCTCCGCCGATGAAAATGATACAACTTGTTGTTTCCTTGATTTCCAAGAAATGGGACAGTCTCCAATAGTTAGAAAAATCCACTCACTGATCGTCTAGAGTCTGAGCATGAAGCCCAATCGGCATCGCAAAATCCAAAAAGTTGGAAGGAGGGTGAAGTTGATAAAAAAATCCCTAGGCCAGGATCATTTCTGACATATTGAAGGGTATGGAGCGCAGCTTGCAGATGACCTTGCTTAGGACTTTGAATGTATTGACTTAGAGTCTGTACTGCATAAGATAAATCAGGGCGAGTATGCGTTAGGAAATTCAATTTTCCTAACAATCATCGATAGATGGTTGGATTCTGCAAGGGTTCCCCACAATCAAAAGAAAGTTTGAAGGTGGATTGAGAGGAGTGGAGACAGATCAATGTTCAGCAGAGTCATATGCATCGAGAAGATCATTTGCAAAATTTCGTTAGGTTACAACAACACCACCAGGCTCATGCAGAATTTCCATACCCAGGAAATAGCTTACTATACCCAAATCCTTGATACGAAATTCTAAATCAAGAAATGATTTAATTTCAGCAATTTCTTCCACGTGGTTCCCTGTTAGCAGGATATCATAGACATAAACTGCAATCACAGTGATGAACGCTCCAGTAGATTTAAAAAACAAGGAATAATCATTTAAAGATGAAATAAATCCCCTAGAACCCAAGGCAGATGAAAGTCATGCATACCATTGACGATATGCTTCTTTCAGCCCGTAAAGGGACGTATGAGGTCGACAAACATGAGATGGAGATGGGGCAACAAAACCTGGAGGAAATTTCATGAAAACCTCCTCGTCTAGGTCACCGTGAAGAAAAGTGTTGTTGACGTCAAGCTGGTATAAATTCCATCCTTTCTTGGCTGCAATACTCAATAAACATCTGATAGTCATCATTTTCACAACTGGTGAAAATGTTTCGGTATAATCAATACCTTCTCTTTGTATGTCACCTCTAATTACCAATCTCACTTTTAGTCGTTCTAATATCCCATCAGACCTAACTTTAACTTTATATACCCATTTTCAAGGAAGTGCTTTCTTCCCAAGAGGTAATTGAATTACTTCCCATGTTCGGTTAGAATTCAGGACTTCAAGTTCTTTGTCCATTGCAAGTTGCCAACCTGGGTGTAGTGCTACGTCTTGGTAAGTTTTTGGTTCAGAAATATTGCATATGGAACTAACAATTTGTTGGCTTTGTGATGATAGAGCATTAAAAGAATAAGAATGAAATGGAATTAATGGTGGATTAGGTGAGATAACTGAGTATGTTGCATCACAAATATAGTCAGAAAGATAAGAAGGAGCATTGTGTTGTCTGGTAGACCTATGTGGACTTTGTATTGGACTTGATTCTGCCCTTGGTAGCTCACTGTTATTTGAAAAAGGAGAGTCAGGTGAGTGTACTTTTGTATCACTTGATAGTGTTTCAAAATCGCTAGGGGCATCCTGTTGTAAAGGAAAAATATGTGGATTTTGGATAGAAGTGATTATAGCTAGAAACAATCTGGACATAGGAGTAGAGTGAGTAAATGGGAAAATTGTTTCAGAAAATTTGACATCTCTGGATACTATTACTTGACCTGTTTGAAGATTAAGGACCTTGTATCTTTTTTGAGAAAAAGGGTACCCTAAGAATACTCCTGGCAAAGCTCTAGGCATTAATTTGTCCCTATTTCTTGTCAATGTTGAAGCAAAACATAAGCAACCAAAAGGTTTAAGCTGAGTAGAATTTGGTGTTTTTTCAAACAAGACTTGATATGAAGATATATTACGTAAAACTGTAGAGGGGAATCTATTAATTAAGTGAATACCTGTTAGGAGACAATCCCCCCAAAACTTCTTTGGTAGGTGTGATTAGTATAGCAAGGCTCTACATGTTTCCAGTAAGTGTCTATGCTTTCTTTCCACTACCCCGTTTTGTTGTGGAGTCCCAACACATGAAGTTTGATGTATAATACCTTTAGAAGAAAAGAACTCGGAAAGGTGTATCCCCGCACCTAGTTCATAGGCATTGTCAGAAATGATTATCTTAACTCTAGCTGAATATTGTCTTTCAATAAAGGATAGAAAGGATTTCAAAGTGGGAAAAGCACTTTATTTTGTGGACAAAAGATAAGTCCATGTGGCCCTAGAGAAATCATCTACAATAGTGAGAAAGTATCTTTCTCCTTTGTACGTAGGTACATTATAAGGCCCCCATGTATCTATATGAATTAGTTCAAATATTTTCTTGGATGATATAACACTTGTTTGGAAAGGCAACTTACTTTGTCTAGCCATGGGGCATACATCACATGGAAAATCATGTTTATCAGTTGGCTTTAGTGATAGTTCGTTGATATTTTTCATAGCATGGTAAAGTAAATGCCCTAAGCGAAAATGCCAGAGTTTTGTAGAAACAGAAACATTAGAAACTATATTATTATTAAACTAAGATAGAGATTCTCCATTTACAGTATATTGTCTCGAAAGTAAAGCTTCACTATCAGACTTAATATCTAAAGAACTAACTCTATTCTTGGAAACTAAGAACTTGACAGAAACAAAAAAATGACTCAGAACTTTGGGACTTGGCGCAGGTTTCATCGAGTACATAAAGTCCACCAACTACTTTACCAAACACCACTTGCATCTTCAGAGAAAGGACATGTAATATCCAAGCATTTTTGTTAAAAATAACATCACAGTCAAGTTGCCTGCACAACTGATTAATTGATAGAAGATTTGTTTGAAAGAGGGAACATAGAGAACATCATGCAATTCAATATCAGAATTTAGAATCACTAAACCGGTTTGGAAAACCTTGACCCTAAATGAATTTGGTAGCTTTACTAAGATTGGATGGTCTAACTGTCTCATGTTATGCAGGAGATTGTTTTCACGAGTCATGTGTTGTGAAGCCCCTGAATCTATTATCCAGAGGTTGGAACTAAAAGTGGTAAAACAACAATCAAAGATGCCAGTAATAGAACATTTACCCACACAGTTGGCACTGGCATTGGGCTCAGAATCTGAAGTACCTAAATTTCTTGTCTGAACAGTTTGCAGCATTTGGATCAACTTCTCACACTGGTCACTCGTGAATCCTTGTGAAGTCATCCATCGAGGTGTGTTATTTCCATTCTTTTCATCTTCTGTTATACTTGTATTAACTTGTCCATTACCATACCCTCTTTTTTGCTTATTAAACTTGAACGAATGTGGATATCCAACTAACTTATAACACTTCTCTTTCACATGACCCTGCTTCTTACAATAAGAACAAAAGCTATTGTTCCTTCTCGTATCAATGTTAGCATATTGATTTAAAGTTTGATTATTTCCTTTGTATTCATTGTTTCCCCTATCATTGTTCCATCTTTGTGAATTAGTATTGAAAGCAATAGAGTCAGTGGTACCATTAACCTGGTTTCCAGAGTGCACTCCCCTCTGTGTTTCTTCATGCAATACGATTGAATATGCATGTTCTGTGGTAGGAAGTGGTTTCATCATGAGGATGTTTCCTCTTATGCCACCAAAGTTTTCATTCAGTCCCATGAGAAACTGGATCAACTATTGATCTTCATTCATCTTCACATTGTGCGTTTTTGCGCCACAACTACAATCACAACTGCATATCATAAAAGTATTAGTTACCTTTGTTTGATCCCAAATCTTCTTCAGCCTGTTGAAGTAGCCAGCAACATCATTGATCCCTTGAGATATGTTGTTCAACTTTCTCTGCAATTGGAACATCTTGGCACCATTCGTTTACCCATATCTCTGCTCTAGTTCATTCCAAAGATCCTCAGTTGTCTGTGAGTAAATCACACTTTTTGCTATCTCTCTGCTAAGAGAATTCAGAAGCCAGGCCAACACCATGTCATTACATCTCCTCCATTGCTCAAACAAAGGTGTGCCTCTTCTGGTTTCTTACATGTTCCATTGATAAATCCTAATTTGTTTTTGGCAGAAAGAGAGATTAGCACACCTCTTCTCCAATTTCCATAGGTTGTTCCATCAAAATTAATATTTATTAGATTCATTCCGGGTGAATCCGAAGGAGTAAGGAAGTAAGGATGATTGGCTTCAACCATTTTGGTAGAAGACTGCTCAGTTTTCTTAGAGTCCTCACCTTCAATATTTGTATTAACCATGACAAGAAAGATTTGGTTGAAAAAAAATGTATAGATTGGTAATCAGAGGCCTTGCTCTGCTACTATGAAAAAAAGAAGGATTTTGCAAAGAAATTTCTCTGCCTTGGTTTTCTTATTATCGTAGTATCCTTCCAAGTTGTACAATTGTCGTATGTTTATACACATTGAGTCCATATATGCGTAGACTTCTTCAACTAATTTCAGACTCCTAATTCAAATATATAATACACCTAGTATAGTGCAAATATAACTCATATACAACTCCTAATATAAATCTAAAGAGAACACAACTCCTAATAATCATAAGAGAATAATCAGACAAAAATTGTAGCTGTAAGTATGAGCTAATTCATTTCCTTGCTCACTCTATCGCCTTCTTCTTCGAAGAGCTCAAACTCAATTTCTCATCAATGTTAACAGTAAATGAGCAAAGCAATAGAAATGTTGGTCTCTTGAAACAGGTAAGTAATCAGGTCCGAATTGAAAGAAGTAACCAAAATAATCTGCATAATGTAGCCAACCAGCATGGTGTAAGGGCTCAATCTCAACAACAAAATGCTAGAACAACAATGGAACCACAATAAAATTTTCCTAAGGTTTCTAATAACTTTGCAAGGTATGATTTTAATTCTCAAAAGGGTAGAAATAATGTAAATCAGGCTGCCAGCATTATTGCATAGGTTAATCAAAATCAACATAACCATCAGCAGCATATGCATAACCAAAATAATGCTAAGAAAGACTTAGCTCCTGGGCCAGCCCCTTATACTATTGTCCAATCTTTTGCGGCTCGACTAAGCCATAATCAAGCCAAGAATGACATGTTATTGAGATCACTACTCTTGTTATAACCACCAAGCAAGGGCTGCCTGCAGTTATATTCAATGAAGAAGATTTTATGGTTTAATGGGCAACTACGTGCAAGTTCACACTTGTTGGAAAATTCACTAACACCATGCCTAAGGTGGAGTTGATTAGAACGAACTTTATTCTTCAAACTCAACTTTCGGGAGGATTTAAGTAGCTGATTTCAATGCTCGACATGTCTATATTGATTTGGACAATGAGTTGGATTATATCACTATGTGGACTAAGCAAAAGAAGACCATCGAAGGACAACTTGTTAGCATGATAGACAACTAAATGATTGTATATATTAATGTGACTATATAGTGATATAAATTAGCATGATCATATACATTTGTTGTAGAATCATATGAATAAATATTGTGATAGAATAGCTGATTTAGAGGGATAGCAAGGCAGATTTAAAGGGTTCAATGGCAGATTTGTATAGATAGAATAGATGATCTTTAGGGATAGGAATGGCGGATCTTTAGGGATGTGTAATCTTTATTTTCTCTATATAATGGAAAGATTCTCTCACTTTGAGAGGCATTCAGCTGAAAATTGACATGGTATCAGAGCCTTCTCTTGGCTGTCTTGTTTCATAGAGTCATCTGTGGTTCCTTTTAATTTTTTTTTGAAAATCTTGGTTTTTGGCTACCTCCTGGGAATTTTGTTCTTGGTCATTCTAGTTGCTTTCTTGAGTCTTTGGAGTTTTATAGCTATTCAAAAGCATGAATTCACATCACTTTGAATCCTTCAGTGTACGTTTCACTGGAAAAATTTATTCTTCTTGGGAGTTTCAATTTCAGTTGTTTGTCATCGGTAAAGAACTATGGGGCCATATAGATGGAAGTGATCCTGCTCCTACTGATGCAACAAAGCTAGGTGAATGGAAGCTTAAAGATGCTCGGGAGATGACATGGATTCTAGGGTCAATTGACGCTCTTATTGTTCTTAATCTCAGGCCGTACAAAACAGCTAAGGCCATGTGGGATTACTTACAAAAGGTTTACAACCAAGATAATAGTGCAAGACACTTTCAGTTGGAGTATGAAATTGCTAATTACTCTCAAGGAGGTCTTTCTGTTCAGGATTATTTTTCTGGATTTCAAAACCTATGGGCTGAATTTACAGATATTGTCTATGCCAAAATACCTAGTGAATCCCTATCAGTGATTCAGGCAGTTCATGAGCAAAGCAAGTGAGACCAATTTTTGATGAAATTATGCTCCGACTTTGAGAGTGTTCGCTCTAACTTGATGAATCGTGACCCGTCTCCCTCTTTGGATGTTTGCTTTAGGGAATTACTTCGTGAAGAGCAACGTCTTGTCACACAAAATGCTTTTAAGAAAGAAAATGATGCCACTGTTGCATTTGCTGCTCAAAGTAAAGGAAAGGGTAAGGATATGAGTAGAACTCAATGCTACAGTTGCAAGGAATATGGTCATATTGCTAGCAATTGTAGCAAGAAGTTCTGTAATTATTGTAAACAACAAGGACACATTATCAAAGAGTGTCCCACGCGCCCTCAAAATCGTAGGATCAATGCTTTTCAAGCTAGGATAAATGGTTCCACTGATGATAACTCATCTTCAGGACAAGTTCTTACTCCTGAAATGGTACAACAAATGATCGTGTCAGCCTTTTCAGCATTGGGATTACAAGGTAATGATGTTACATCTAATTTTTGGATTGTTGATTCAGGCGCTTCCAATCATATGACCAACTCAACGAGCATCCTAAAAAATGTTCGTAAGTATCAAGGTCCATCACAAATACAGATTGCCAATGGTAGTAATTTACCCATTACCAAGGTTGGGGACATTACTCCAACTTTCAAGAATGTTTTTGTTTCACCAAAGCTCTCAACTAGTCTTATTTCAGTTGGACAATTGGTAGATAACAATTGTGATGTGAATTTTTCTCGTAATGGTTGTCTTGTGCAGGATCAGGTGTCGGGGACGATAATCGCGAAGGGGCCTAAAGTTGGACGATTGTTTCCTATACATTTTTCCATTCCTCCTGTTCTATCTTTTGCTTGTACTTCTACTGCTAGTAAAACTGAGGTTTGGCATAAGCGTCTAGGACATCCAAATTCTGTTGTGTTGTCTCATTTATCAAATTCTGGTTTATTGGGAAATAAAAATAAATTTTCAGTTGCTTCCATTGATTGTTCTACTTGTAAATTAGGCAAAAGTAAAACTCTTCCTTTTCCTAATTTTGGTAGTCGTGCTACAAAGTGTTTTGATGTCATTCATAGTGATGTTTGGGGCATTTCACCAATTATTTCTCATGCTCATTTCAAATACTTTGTGACATTCATAGATGATTATAGTCGGTTTACATGGGTGTATTTTCTTCGATCCAAATCTGAGGTATTTTCCATGTTCAAGACATTTTTGGCTTACATTGAGACTCAATTTTCTACATGCATCAAATTATTAAGATCTGATTCTGGTGGAGAATATATGTCTTATGAATTCAAAAAATTCTTGCTTGACAAAGGGATTGTCTCACAACACTCTTGCCCATATACACCACAACAAAATGGAGTTGCTGAACGAAAAAATCGGCATCTTTTAGATGTCACTCGTACTTTATTGATTGAGTCATCTGTACCATCTAAATATTGGGTGGAAGCTTTGTCTACTGCTGTCTATTTAATTAATAGATTGCCATCTAAAGTGCTAAATCTTGAGTCTCCATATTTTCGTCTTTATCACCAAAATCCTGACTATAGTGATTTTCATACATTTGGTTGTGTTTGTTTTGTGCATTGGCCTCCTTCGCAACGCAATAAACTTTCTGTACAATCTACTAAATGTGCTTTTATGGGTTATAGTACTTCACAAAAAGGTTTTATTTGTTATGATCCATGTTCTCACAAATTTCGTATTTCTAGAAATGTTGTTTTCTTTGAGAATCAGTATTTCTTTCCTACGATTGTAGATTCATCTTCTGTTTCTCCTCTTCTTCCTACTTTTGAGGATTTAGCATCTTCTTTTAAGAGGTTCAAACCTGGATTTATGTATGAACGACGTCGGCCAACTTTACCCTATCCCGACACTGATCCGCCGCCTGAAACTGCACCACAACTAGAATCTGAGAATTCTTCAAGATCTGGTCCTCTTGAGCCTGCTCGGCGATCTACAAGAGTATCTCGTACTCCCAATTGGTATGGCTTTTCCTCTACTTTATCCAACATATTTGTTCCATCTTGTTACTCACAAGCTTCCAAGCATGAATATTGGCAGAAAGCAATAAAGGAAGAACTTTTGGCTCTTAAAGAAAATGACACATGGGACATTGTTTCATGTCCTTCAAATGTCCACCCTATTGGATGTAAGTGGGTTTATTCAATCAAACTTCATTCTGATGGAACTCTTGATCAGTACAAAGCTCAATTGGTTGTTCTTGGTAACAGACAAGAGTATGGGGTAGACTATGAGGAAACTTTTGCGCCCATAGCCAAAATGACTACGATACGAACTATTATTGCCACTGTTGCTTCACAAAACTGGTCTCTTTATCAAATGGATGTCAAAATTGCTTTTCTCCATGGTGATCTTAAACAAGATATTTATATGAAACCTCCACTTGGTTTGTTCTCATTGCCTACATCAGATGTATGCAATTTGAAGCGGTCATTGTATGGATTAAAACAAGCTCCAAGAGCTTGGTTTGATAAGTTTCGGTCTACTTTGCTCAATTTTCTTTTGAGCAGAGCAAATATGACTCATCTTTGTTTCTTCAGAAAACATCTACAGGTTGTGTTCTTCTTTTGGTGTATGTAGATGACATTATTATCACAGGAACTGATTCTTCACTAATCTCTTGCCTCCAACAGCAGCTTAAAGATTCTTTTCATATGAAAGATCTTGGTACTCTTACTTATTTTTTGGGTTTGGAAGTTCATAATGTTGCTTCAGGTGTATTTCTAAACCAACACAAATATACTCAGGATCTGATTTCTTTGGCTGGTCTTCAAGTTTCCTCCTCCGTAGATACTCCACTGGAAATGAATGTCAAGTATCGTCGTGAGGAAGGCGACCTTCTTCCTGATCCAACTATATTTCGACAATTAGTTGGGAGTCTAAATTACCTTACTATTACTCGGCCTGATATCTCTTTTGCAGTTCGACAACTTAGTCAATTTATGCAAGCTCCCCGTCATCTCCACTTGGTGGTTGTTCGTCGCATCATTCGGTACCTTCTAGGAACATCTACTCGTGGATTGTTCTTTCCAAGTGGTTCTCCTATTCGTCTTAATGCTTTTAGTGATTCTGATTGGGCGGGATGTCTTGATACTCGTCGTTCAGTCTCTGGTTAGTGCATGTTTCTTGGTGAGTCATTGATATCTTGGAAGAGTAAAAAGCAAGATCGTGTGTCAAAATCTTCAACAGAGGCTGAATATCGATTCATGTCTACTGCTTGCTCTGAGGTTGTATGGCTTCGTGGATTACTTGCTGAAATTGGATTTCCCCAATCTCATCATACTCCTCTCCACGCTGACAATACAAGTGCTATTCAGATTGCTATTAATCTAGTTTTTCATGAAAGGACCAAACACATCAAAGTGGATTGTCATTATATACGAGAAGCTGTAGATAAAGGAGTCATTACTCTTCCACATGTGTCCAGTGATCTTCAAATAGCTGATGCGTTTACAAAATCCATGGCACGGCAACGCCATCAGTTTCTAGTAGGCAAATTGATGCTTCTTGATCCACCAGCATCAATTTGATGGGGGATGTTAGCATGATAGACAACTAAATTATTGTATATATTAATGTGATTATATAGTGATATAAATTAGCATGATCATATACATTTGTTGTAGAATCATATGAATAAATATTGTGATAGAATAGCTGATTTGGAGGGATAGCAAGGCAGATTTGTATAGATAGAATAGTTGATCTTTAGGAATAGGAATGGCGGATCTTTAGGGATGTGTAATCTTTATTTTCTCTATATAATGGAAAGACTCTCTCACTTTGAGAGGCATTCAGCTGAAAATTGACACAACTTATGAGAATCCAAAAGTGGACTCCTACTTTTAGGCCGGAGGAAGAAACAACTATAGTTCCTATTTGGATTTATCTATCTGAACTGCCCTAGCATTGCTACAACAAGGAAATCCTGTCTGCTTTATTTCTCCCTATTGACAAGTTTTGTATTTGGACACTGCGTCTATTCAAAAAACTAGAGGGAGTGTGGCTAGGGTCAAATTCCAAATAGACCTTACTAAAGAAAGACCTCCTCATGTGTGGATGGGATTCAATGTAGAAGATCTCAACAAAGGGAGATGGCAAGCTGTCCAATATGATAATATACCAGACTATTTCATGTATTGTAAGCACCTAGGGCACTTGATTCATGGTTGCCATATTAAAATAGAGATGAAGAATTCGTGAAAAGGAAAGAATTGGAGGCTGAAAAGAAGAGCAAACAGAGGGGAGAACAAGAGGGAGGTGAACTTAGAAATGTGTAGTCCCATGAAAGTAACAGAACTGTGACAACTACAAGCACACAAATACACCAGCACCTAGCTCAGGGTATTGATAACAGACCAGCTGAAGACCAATGGCAAACTCAGAAGAAAAAGAGCAACAAACTGGCCCAAAACAGCATGGACAGACCCCATTCACCTCAGGAGAAGGTAGAGCAGGACAAGCAACATCAGAATGCAGCCCAATCAGGTAAGGTTAACACTTATATAATTCCTACTCATAATAATTTTATTGATCTGGAACTGCAGGATCAGCCTACTAGTCATGAAGAAAAAGAAAATCAGACTTCCAAAAATAATGCGAGAGTGGAGACACAGGCTGCCCAAGAAGCTGTCAATAAACTGACTCCCACATTCCATCAAGTATATAATAACAGCCAAATGACTGAAAAAAACTAGATCATGGTGAGCAAAGCAAGAAGGCCACAGGTATTGACTCAATGCTCCCCATACCCCAGAACCCCCTTATTAGTTGCTTGACTGTTGTTGTTGAAGTTGATGGAGGGTTGGATGGAGGGTGTAAGGAGAAAACATCTAATTTGCAGGATGGGGTAACCAAAGGGGGGAACTTGTCTCATGCTGGGTATGGGAACCTTCACATTGACCATAGGAATGACTTTGGAGCCCCTGCTACCTCTCTTCATACTCAGAACAACCAGAAAAAAAAAGGTCAGTCACAAGATGGTGGTACTGGTCAGCAATTGACACGGTCTGGGATGCAGAAACAAAATTTGGTTGGTTCAGTCGTAGAGGATACAGGTCAGGGTATAGTGCAGGTTCAGCAAAACAACATGGTAGACAAGGTACAGGGCCAGGTTCACACTACTCCTACCAGCAAACAGAAGAAGAATGGTATTCAAAGTACCAAGGATGAAAATCTGCAGAATTACCTGTCTGATACTTTGCAGAAACCTTCCAACAACAAATCTAAGGGAAGACTAAGTAAGAAAAAAAGGGATTCTATAAAGAAAAAACAACAGAAGGAGAATGAAATTCAGGGTACCAGTGCACAGCAAGAACAACTCCAACAGGCTGCCAGTTCCAAGGTGACCACAGGGCCAAGGTTTAATGAGTATGATGTTGAACAATCTGAAAATGAAATTGATGAGGATACTCAATCCCTAAATGAAGAAGGGGAAGGAACTGAAAAATATGAAACAAGTGCACACCTAATTAAAGCGTTTGGATCAACATTTCAAAGTGAATTCCAAGAGGAAATTGAGGAAGCCACTGTACAGTGCTGGAAACTGATGACCAGCATATTAGCTGTGTTTTGTAGCATGTTGAATGCAAAGAAAAGTTCATGACTTCTTTCATATATGCTAAATGTAAAGACTACCTCAGAAGACCTCTCTGGGATAGACTTATGCATTTATCTTCTATGGATATTCCTTGGTGTACCATTGGCGATTTTAATGTTATTACTTCCACTGATGAAAAACAAGGGGGCAGCCCATACAATATGAACAAGAGTTTTGAATTTATAAGTGTCATAGCAGCTTGTGGTTTATTGGATTTGAGTTATAGTGGGCAGCACTTTACTTGGTGCAACCAGAGATCTGAGGAAAATAGAGTATGGAAGAGACTCGACAGAGTAATGATCAATGACAAATGGTTACAAGACATGCCTCAAACTACCATCGCTCATTTACCTTCTGTAGGTTCAGACCATTGTCCTCTCTTTATGGAAATGGTTGAGAGAACTGATCACCCTCCCAAATACTTCACTCCACTGTTGGACAGATCATGAAGAGTTTCTTTCTACTGTTAAATCTTGTTGGGATAGGGAGATGGATGGAAATCCTATGTGGAAAGTGCATCAGAAAATGAAGAGACTTAAAGGCTCTCTTAGCTCTTGGTCCAAAAGTGTTTATGGGGACATTTTCAGCAAAGTCAAGCAATTTGAGGAAAGGGTCAAGCAGGCTGAAGAAGATGTTATCAATAGTAATACTGAGGAAAACATGGCTACTCTTCATCAGATTAATGCCCACTTACATCAAATACATGAATTTGGAGGCTTCAATCCTTAAACAGAAAACTCAACTTCATTGGTTCAAAGAGGGTGATACTTAACTCCAAATATTTTCATTCTATTATGAGAGGAAGGAGAAGAAAGTTGTTTATCCACAAAATATGCACAGGTGATGATAATTGGATCCAAGGTGATGAGAGTATATCACAAGCTGCCTGTGACTATTATCAACATATTTTTTCTGGCCATGTCAATGAGATTGATGAAGAGCAGTTTCAACACATTCCCAGGGTGGTTACAGCAGAACAGAATGCTATTCTTCAAGCTATGCCCACTATGGAGGAATTAAAGCAAGTGGTGTTCTCTATGAACCCCAATTCAGCCCCTGGTCCTGATGTGTTTGCAGGAAAAAAATTTCAAACTTGTTTTGAATTAATCAAGCAGGATCTTCTAAATATTGTCCACTCCTTTTGTGGTCAAGAAATGCCAAAATTCTTCTCACATGCTTGTTTAGTTCTTCTTCCCAAAGTGGAGCACCCCAATAAGCTCAATGAGTTCAGACCCATTAGTTTGAGCAACTTCACTAATAAAATCATTTCCAAATTGATTTGTATCAGACTTGCCCCTATCTTCCTAACCTTATTTCAGACAATCAAGTTGGTTTTGTTAAAGGAAGGAGCATTTCTGAAAATATCATGTTGGCTCAAGAAATTATTCATGGCATAAAAAAACCCGAGGGGGATAATGTGGTGATCCAACTTGATATGGATAAGGCTTACGATAGAGTGTCATGGGCTTTTACTTGCTTGGTTTTGAGAAAAATGGGCTTTGGTGAAATGTTCATTGACATGGTATGGAGAATTATGAGAAATAATTGGTAATCGGCCATTGTGAATGGATCCAGACATGGTTTTTTTCATTCAACTGGAGGACTTAAACAAGGTGATCCCTTATCTCCAGCTTTGTTCATTCAGGGGGCTGAGGTGCTTTCTAGAATGCTCAATCTTCTTCATCAACATCAGCGGTACTAGGGTTTCCAAATGGAAGTGAGAGGTCCTCAAATTAATCACTTGAGTTTTGCGGATGATGTGATTATTTTCACATCAACCAACAGGAACTCTTTAGAACTAATTATGAAGATCCTCTCCACTTATGAGTTAATTTCTGACCAGCTGATCAACAAAGACAAAATCCATTTCATGGTTCCTACAGACACTCCTCTTGACACCATTACTTTGATAAAGGGCATTACAGGCTTCACTCAAAAGGATAGTCCAATCACTTATCTTGGTTGTCCGTTATATATTGGAAGGCAAAGAATCATTTACTATTCAGAATTGGTGGCAAAGGTGGTTAAAAAATCAGTGGTTGGCAATCAAGAATCCTTAGTTTTGGGGGGAGTGCTACTTTGGTGGAACATGTCCTTCAATCCACCCCTATCCACACTATGGATGCAATCTCAGCTCCAAGAACCACTATCAAGTACATCAAAATGGTTATTGCTGACTTTTTCTGGAGATGGGATAAAGAACGAAAAAAGTATCATTGGGCGTCTTGGGAAACTCTTAGCTATCCGTTTGATTAAGGGGGCATAGGGGTAAGAAACCTCAATGATATATGTACATCTCTTCAGTATAAGCAATGGTGGTCTTTCAGGACTAAACAGTCCCTGTGGGGTCAATTCCTTAGAGCCAAATATTGTCAAAGATCCAATCCAGTGAGAAAGAAATTTGCTAAGGGTCAGTCTTTAATATGGAGGTACTTATTGAGAAACAAGGAGTCAGTTGAAGCTCATATCAGCTGGAAAATTCACTCAGGTTCCTGCCTGTTTTGTTGGGATAATTGGATGGGAAAAGGGCCTCTGTTTCAGCACTGCAGCAACATTAACAGCCTCCACAATATCAAGGTTTCCAATTTTTTAAGGAATGGGGAGTGGAATGAAATATGGTGAGAAGGCATGCTCCACCATTAATGGTGCCTAAAATTCTGAATACTCCTATTCACTTTCAGGAAGGTGTTGCAGATGAGGCAGTATGGAGACCTGCAGACAATGGACAGTTCTCCTGTTCTACTACCTGGAACTCAATAAGGAAAAAAAAGGACAAATGCAATATTAACACTCTTACATGGCAGAAGTTTGTTCCTTTTAAAGTTTCCTTTACTCTATGGAGGACATTGAGAAATAAACTACCCACCAATGAAAAAATCACTTCTTTTGGAGGTGAACCTGCCAGATGTTCTTGCTACATCAATCCGGGTTGGGATGACATTGAGCATGTATTTGTCACTGGGCATTTTGCAGCTTACATCTGGAAATTTTTTTCTTCTTTGCTGGGCACTGATCACAGACAGCTTCCCTTGAGAAATCATAAATGGTGGGGGTTGGAGCACAAAAATGAAGTGCACAGAATTGTTATTCAGTCCCTTCCAATTGTCATTTGCTGGAATCTTTGGAAGAATAGGTG
The DNA here is from genome assembly GCF_019186545.1 of Solanum stenotomum. NCBI lineage: Eukaryota > Viridiplantae > Streptophyta > Magnoliopsida > Solanales > Solanaceae > Solanum > Solanum stenotomum. Next base: position 67,149,055 of record NC_064282.1, on the reverse strand, counting down.
CTCAACCAAGTATGGTGAGAAAAAAACCAGCATCTCTAGAGTCAAATTCCTCATTCTCAAGGATATTAACCACATCCTTAGGTCTACATACCCCTATTTACAATGGCCTAGCAGCTGGACAGATTTGATTAAGATGATTGAGGGTTGTTGCTATTATGTCCAGATCAGATAAGTCAAATGAACAAAGCCACCTCCAAATATTTTAAAACTAAACACTGATGGTAGTGCTCTAAGTAACCCCGGCAAGATTGGTGGTGGTGGCATTTTAAGAGATTCAAATGGTGAAATGATCTATGCTTTCACTATTCCTCTTGGCAATGGTACCAACAATCAAGCGGAGACTCAAGCAGCATCACATGGTATCTATTGGTGTTTACAACATAGCTACATGAAAGTTATTCTTGATGTGGATTCAGAACTACTTATGAAATGGCTCACATACAATATCAAGCCACCTTGGAAACTACAACATCATCTCAAGCTCCTCCTCAACTTGATCAATCAGCTGGAGTTCTTCCAATGCAAACATACATACAGGGAAGCTAACTGTACAGCAGACTTCCTATCAAAAAAGAGTCACAAAACAGATATACTTCAACAATTCTTAGAGAAAATGGGAATGTCCAACTTTCGAAGGAAGAAATTGAAAAGGATCAAACAACCTCCTTAAGTAGATAGTTGGTTTGTCAATTATTTGTGTTCCCTATCCTTTTCAACTTGGCTATGTCTAGGTTAGGTATAGCTTCTTTGAATAGGTCCTTTTGCTTATTTCTTTTCTTACTATTGTAAGGGGAGAGTCTCCCTTGTTAATTTCCTAGTTGATATGTAAAGAGTGGAGTCCTCTCTTAGGTATTTGCTTTTATTTTCCTTTTAGTAATGGGGATGAGTAGGTTAACTTCCGTAGGATAACTAAGTCGGAACCACCATAGGACCGGAGGTAAGGTTTATGTCNTGTTAATTTCCTAGTTGATATGTAAAGAGTGGAGTCCTCTCTTAGGTATTTGCTTTTATTTTCCTTTTAGTAATGGGGATGAGTAGGTTAACTTCCGTAGGATAACTAACTTGGAACCACCATAGGACCGGAGGTAAGGTTTATGTCCCCCTCCTTGTATTTTGTTTGTTATTATTTATGTTAAGGAATGGGGGTGTTGCTACGCCCTTGACCCCCCCCCCCCCCCCNNCCCCCCCCCCCCCCCCAAGGGTCATTCAAATAAAAATAAAAGTCAAGCCTCCAATTCCACAATTAAAGGCAGTCTCTTGGCATTGAGGTATGATAGTTTTCATCCATGGATCCCTTTCCTCCATGGTGTTCCTAAATTATCCAAATTACAAATTTATAAATCTTCAATTGAGTTAGGGTCTTCTTCCATGTCATGGGTTCCTTTCCGTGTTGACTTATTTGAATGATTTATGAAAGTTTATGCATAAATTGAAATAATTTCATTATTTAAGGATGAATCCCCATGAGCCCATGCTTAACCCATGTTTTCTAGTTATTGATGATTGAAAGTGGGTTTTGAACTATGAAAGGTGAATTATGGAATTATACATGTTCTTATGAAATTGATGAGATATGATGTAAATTGCTTTGAAAGTAAAAGCATATATGTTGTTGTTGTGGCTGATTGTTGTGAAATGATTGCTCTCATAACTACCTCATGCATGAATGTGAAAGGTTTTCTCATATAAAGGATTCTAAGGTTGAAAAGTTTTCTCTCCTTAAATGAATAAAAGTTAAGGAGTTATTCTAATGAAACATAGCTTGGATTGGTTACATAACCTTTCCATGGATGACATACGACTTAGCTTGGATTGGGAATATGACATTCCGTTCCATGGATAATAAGGAAAAATTAAGAAAATGACTATTTCGTGGGATTTACACTTAGCACCGAGAGGATATTGAAATGGAAACTCTCCCACTAGTAAAGGTCGGGTTTCTAGTAGAAATCTCCTTATCTGATACATATGTGCCCCCATAGGATGACTCTCTTAGATAGAGATTAGCTAGTGGATCCACATAAGCTAGAAGTTATGCTCTTACCTTAGCAAGTAGGACACCTTATTTCGGTGTGGGGTAGACACCAGATTCCGTATTGATAGCTCTCATGGTCTTATATGTCGGTTAAAGGTAAATCTCTCACAATAATGAATTAAGGTTACTTGAAGAAGTATCTCACAGGTGATTTAAGATGATGTCTATTTGCATTGACCATATTTTATGACTTATATTTTCTAGTCCTATCCATATAATTTTTTTGGTTGGTCATTTCATACCATGAAGACATCCCTTTTATAAGCATGGTTTCAAATGTTTATTCATTGCTATCATACTTGGTACATGTTTGTACTAACGCATACTCTTCCCTACCTTTCCTTAAATGTAGGGTTCGACCTTATAGATTCGCACTTCCATGGCTAGGGATCTCATATAGAAGCTTAAAGATTGGTGAGTCCTCATGTTCAGAGAATTGAGTTTTGGTTTCCCTTTTGTCTTTACTTTCAGCTTTTGCAACTTGGTGTACGGGCTACGCCCCGATCATTTCTTATGTATTAGATGTCTTTAAGACGATGTTTGTACTTCTGTTTCACTATTATAAACTCTTATATGTTGAAATTTTCTTTTAAATCTCTTATATTCTATTATCTTGTATGATGAATGTTAAGTGACTTTTATGGGTCTTCTCGAGGTCTTATGATCCATGTTACGCCTAGGGTCTACCTTGGGTCTTGACAAACTTGGTAATCAGATAAGGTTTAGAAAGGTCCTAGGAAGTTCATAAGTCACATTGAGTAGAGTCTTGTTCATGAGTGTGAAGCGCGCCACATTTATGAATGAGAGGCTATAAGATGTTTAGGGAACTCCACTTTTTTCATTACTCTAAAGTCGTGCAATAAACATTAACTCTATAATGTCTCTCTCCTAATCCTTATTTGATGTTCTACAAGATATGGCCACTCTAAGGGCATATTCTAGAAGGAATGTGGAAGAGAATGTAAATCAAGAGGCTCCTCTTCAAACTCCTCAAGTTTTGGTCGACCCTTTGGCCGAGCAAATGACTAATGCGGAGTTTAGGGCTACTTTTCAAGTGTTGGCTCAAGCCATGATGGCCTAAGACAATAGGGAGGTTGCGGTCCCCGTGAACTAAAATGTAGGTACGGTGGCATCTAGAGTGAGGGATTTTACTAGAATGAATCCTCCAGAGTTTCATGGTTCTAAGGTAGAGGAAGACCCTCAAGAGTTTATTGATAAAGTGTATAAGGTGTTGATGATCATGGGAGTGACGCCAGTGGAAAAGGCAGAATCAGCCACTTATCAACTTAAGGGTGTGGCTCAAATATGGTTCAACTAATGGCAAGAAGGAAGAGAGGAAGATAAGGGTCCTCCTGATTGGGAAAAGTTCAAATTTTCTTTCCTTGATAGGTTATTTCTCTTGAGACGACGGAGGAAAAGGTGCTTTAATTCATCAACCTTTGTCGCGGAAGATATGGGTCCTCTTGATTGGGAAACGTTCAAATTTGCTTTCCTTGATAGGTTCTTTCCCTTTGAGACGACGGAGGAAAAGGTGCTTGAATTCATCAACCTTCATCAAGGAATTTCTTGCTATACTTATCAATGATATGGAAATTTCTCGTCTCATGGTTCATGATCAAGAAATTGAAGAGGACAAACAAACTCAAGGGAAGGTCTAGGGAGGCAAAGAGGGTCAAAACTGGTGGTGGAAAGAGTAGTCATAAGATGAGGAATTGCACAATGCTTGCGACTAAATAGAGAGAAGGTAAACAAGCTTTGTCTAGTTGTTCGAGTTCAAGTTCCGCAAAGCGAACCCAATTCTATGTACTTCTGACTCATGGTGAACAAGAGGGGTTTTCCCGATGTGGTAAGCGGTATGTTGAAAGTCTTCCAACTTGATGTTTATGCTTTACTTGACCCTGGTGTTGCCTTGTCTTTTGTGACGCCATTTGTGGCTCTGAGGTTAGATATTCTTTTGGGTGTGTTGTTAGATCATTTTTATGTCTCTACTCTTGTTGGTGATTATGTTGTGGCTAAGAGGGTCTACATATAGTGTCCAATCTCCTTATCCCATAGAGTCATTCATGTTGACCTTGTAGAGCTTGATATGCTAGATTTTGATGTTATCCTTAGTATGGATTGGTTGCATTCATGCTATGCTTCTATTGATTGTAGAACCCGTGTGGTCAGGTTTCAGTTTTCAAATAAACCCATCCTAGAGTGTAAAGGGGGCAATTTTATGCCTAAGGATCAGCGTATCTCTTGTATTAAATCTAGAAAGATGATTTCGAATGGTTGCATTTACCATCTAGCTAGGGTGAGGGATACAGATTTTGAGACTTCTACTCTTGAGTTGGTCCCCATTGTAAATGAGTTTTTGGAAGTGTTTCCTGATGATTTACTCGGTATTCCTCCCGAAAGGGAAATAGACTTTGGTATTTACCTTCTTCCTGATATGCAACCTATCTCTATTCCTCCTTATCGTATGGCTCCAGTAGAACTTAAGGAATTAAAGGAGCAATTGAAAGATTTGTTGGATAAGGGTTTCATCCGACAAAGTATCTCTCCATGGGGTGCTCCAATTTTGTTTATTAGAAAGAAAGATGGTTCGCTTCATATGTGTATTGACTACAAGCAATTGAATAAGGTTACCGTTAAGAACGAATATCCCCTCCCAAAGATAGATGATTTGTTTGACCAACTTCAAGGAGCAAGTTGCTTCTTTAAGATTGACCTCTGGTCGAGTTATCACCAATTTGAGGTGAAATAAGATGACATTCCAAAGATGACTTTTTGAACTTGGTATGGTCATTATGATTTTTTGGTAATGTCGTTTTGTTTGACTAATACTCTGGTGGCATTTATAGATTTGATGAATAGGCTGTTTAGACAATACCTTGACCTGTTTGTGATTATGTTCATTGATGATATATTGGTCTATTCGAGGAGTGAAGACGAGCATACCGATCATTTGAGGATTGTGTTTCAATTCCTCAAGGACCAACAACTTTTTGCAAAGTTTAGTAAATGTGAGTTTTGGTTAAGGTCTGTGGCTTACCTGGTAATATTATTTCTGGTAAGGGTATTGAGGTAGATCCTAAGAAGACGAATGCAGTCAAGAGTTGGCTTAGACCTCTAACCCCTTTCAGATATTAGAAGTTTCTTGGATTTAGCCGGTTACTATACAAGGTTTGTTGAAGGGTTTTCTTCGATTGATTCTCCATTGAAGACATTGACTCAAAAGAAGGTTAAGTTCATATGGTCCTAAGCGTGTGAAAAGAGTTTCCACGAATTGAAAGATAGACTTACTTCTGCTCCGGTGTTGACTTTACAGGAAGAGACTGATGGTTTTGTTGTTTATTGTGATGCCTCAAGAATTGGGTTAGGATATATACTTATGTGAAATGGGAAAGTCATTTCCTATGCTTCAAGGCAACTTAAGATTCATGAGAAGAATTATCCTACCCATGACCTTGAACTAGCGGCGGTTATTTTTGCCTTAAAGATTTGGAGGCATTACTTATATGGTATTCATATGGATTTCTTTACCGACCGCAAGAGTTTGCAATATGTGTTTAAATAGAAAGATCTAAATCTACGCCAAAGAAGGTGGCTTGAGTTTCTAAAGGATTATGACATGAGTGTTCTCTATCACCCCGATAAGGTGAATGTGGTAACAGATGCTCTTAGTCGATTATCGATGGGCAGTGTTGCTCATATTGAGGACAAAAATAAAGAGTTAGTTCGAGATGTTCATAGATCGGCCTGATTGGGTGTTCTATTAATTGACTCTACTAAGGATGGTGTTTTAGTTCACAATGGTTTGGAATCGTCTTTTGTGACAGATGTGAAAGCCAAGCAAGGTCTTGATCCGACTTTGGTCGAATTGAAGGAAGCGATGCTTAAAAAGTCTGTAGAGGCTTTCTCCCAAGGGGGAGATAGTGTACTAAGGTATTAAGGTCATTTGTGTATTCTAATATCGATGACTTGAAAGAGAAGATCTTAGCAGAAGCTCATAGTTCCTGATATTCCATTCACTCGGGAGCGCCACAAAGATGTACCCTGACTTGCAGAGATCTATTGGTGGAACGGGTGAAGAAGGATATTACGGAATTTGAGACTAAATATCCTAATTGTCAATAAGTGAAAATTGAGAGTCAATAGCCGGGAGGTTTATCCCAAGACATTAGTATTCCTACTTGGAAGTGGAAAGATTTGAATATGGACCTCATTATTGTTTACCACGCACCCAGTGATAACATGATTTGATTTGGGTTATAGTGGATCGAATGATGAAATCAACTCATTTCATTCCAGTCAGAGTTTCACATTCGGTGAATCACTATGCTAAGTTGTATTTGAAGGAAATGGTGAGGTTGCATGGAGTGTCTCTATCAATTATCACTGATCGTGGTACCCAATTCACTTCTCAGTTTTGGAAATCTTTCCAAAAATGCCTTAGTACTCGTGTTAAACTTATTACAGCCTTTAATCCACAAATCGATGGGTAAGCGGACCGTACTACCCAAAATTTTGAAGATATGTTGAGAGCATGTGTAATTGACTTCAAGGGTAGTTGGNCGCACCCAGCGATAACATGATTTGATTTGGGTTATAGTGGATCGAATGATGAAATCAACTCATTTCATTCCAGTCAGAGTTTCACATTCGGTGAATCACTATGCTAAGTTGTATTTGAAGGAAATGGTGAGGTTGCATGGAGTGTCCCTATCAATTATCAATGATCGTGGTACCCAATTCACTTCTCTGTTTTGGAAATCTTTCCAAAAATGCCTTAGTACTCATGTTAAACTTATTACAGCCTTTAATCCACAAACTGATGGGTAAGCGGACCGTACTACCCAAAATTTTGAAGATATGTTGAGAGCATGCGTAATTGACTTCAAGGATAGTTGGGATGATCACTTGCCTTTGATTGAATTTGCCTGCAACAATAGTTATCACTCAAGTATTGGCATGGCTCCATTTGAGGTTCTATATGGCAGGAGATGTAGATCTCCAAAAGGTTGGTTCGAATTGGGTGAATTTGCCCTTATAGGTCCCAAATTGGTGCATGAGGCTATAGAGAAAGTTTGGCTTATTAGAGGAAGATTGGAAACGGCTCAAAGTCGACAAAATTCCTATGTTGATGTGTGGAGAAGATATCTTGAGTTTGAGGTAGATGATTGGGTCTACTTGAAAATTTTACCCATCAAGGGTGTAATGAGATTTGGTAAGAAAGAGAAGCTTAGTCCCATTTATGTTGGCCCATATCAGATTTTAAGGCGAATTGGCAAGGTTGCTTATGAACTTGAATTGCCTAATGAGTTGGCATTGGTACATCCAGTTTTCCATGTCTCCTTGTTGAAGAAATATGTTGGAGATTTTACATCTATAGTACCCTTAGAAGGTTTGGGAGTTAATGAGAATCATTCTTATGAGGAAGTTCCTGTTGAGATTTTAGACCGACAAGTCAAGAAGTTGAGAAATAAAGAAGTTACTTCCGTAAAGGTTCTTTGGAGGAATCAATTAGCTAAGGTTGCTACTTGGGAGGCCGAGGCCGATATAATGTCCCGTTATCCTCATATCTTTCCCTGCATCCCTACTCAAGCTTGAGGTATTTAGCTCTTCATGGTTTACTCATTGGGTGGCATGTGTCTTAGATGTTCCCATTATTTCTTCATTATGCATGATTCATGAAAAGCTTAGATTTTGAAAAAAAGAGTTTACTTGATTTATTTCTACATGTTTATGTTCAATTGAGTATGAGTTGCATATAGACTTCATAATATGATGCTCTGAACATGCTTTAGCTTGGAGTTGATGTTTCCTCCTCGGATATGTGCATTAAAGTGATTGTATCCATGTTGGGCTGTGAGATTGTTCCCAATGGGGACATATTGTAACACCTCAAATTCAAAAGGGAGAAAATTTCAATTTTTCACATACCAAGTGTAAGCACAGATGACACCACCCAGTTGCCCATAGGTGGAACGACGGTCCGTTGGTGGTGGCGTGGTTGACAAGTTATAATTTTCCAAAAGGTCAAGTTTCAGTTTTTTTCGACGGTTCACCAGGACGGTCCGTCGTTCAATGTACGAGTCGTATGAGGTTTCATAAGAAAGTCCCAAACTTAGAAGGATTTTCAGGTAAAAGTTGGGACCTACGATTGTAGTCCACGTCCCGTCAATGGACCCATGAGTTGTAGGTGGGACCATAGTTGGGGACCCCAGAGACATAGTCTCTGACCCTAAACAACGTTCAACCAGTACAGTATGTAGTCTGACCAACGAACAGTAGGTTGTGTCATCGATGGGTGTCGACAGTCATTTTCTTAGGGGCTTTTGGGTCTTTTCCTAATTATTCTAGACTAATACTATGTTGTTCTACCTTTCACTGTAATCCCTATATAAGTGTTTTTAATCCCAAATTTTCCCAACTGAAATCATTTTCTCAAATCCTTAAAAGACGAACAAGTGTTCATCTCCAAAATATTTCGCTCCCTAGAAAGCTTGAAGAAGGAGTCAACCTAGGGTTTCAATTCAAGCCTCCAATTCCTCCATTAAAGGCAGGCTCTTGGCATTGAGGAATGATAGTTTTCATCCATTGAGCCCTTTCCTCCATAGAGTTCCTAAATTCTCCAAATTACAAAGTTAGAAATACCCAATTGAGTTAAGGTTTTCTTCTATGTCATGGGTTCCTTTCAGTATTGATTTATTTGAATGATTTATGAACTTTTAAGCATGAATTGATATTTTAACACCTCGTTCTTAGAAAGAACTAAATTTAGAAAGAACTAAATTAGAAAGAGCTTAATTGAAATTAGTTCAAGCTATTCTTCAATTTGTGAATTTTGGGTCAACTTCAAACTAGGTGGACCATTAGATATCAAATCGAAGGTATTTAAGTCCTCTTTCCAAGGCCGCCGAGTTTTCTAAGTTCCGAGTTCTTATGAAGAATATATGGTTGTTTGAATACAACTTATTTAGTTAAGGAAATTTATCCATTTTAATGAGGGGTATTTTAGTCTTTTCCTTACCCCACTAGGCCTACATGTTATACCCACCTAAGTTGAGGGGTCTAATTAGATCAAGTCATATTTGGTTCATTCTAAAGCGTTCAAGAAAGTTAGGGCAAAGTTCAAGAGGAGAGAGGTTTCAAGAAGTTCTTCAATAATTTGGGGAAATCATCAAGAACTTGGTTCTTTCTAGGTATGTAAGCTTTCATAGTATTGGGTTTGTTCGCCCTCACGCCAATCATGTAAAATTTTGCCCATGAATTCATTCTTGAAGTAGATTATTGAGTTCTTGAGAAGTTCTTGTGTATAATTGATAATGGAGGTCCTTGAGTCCTTTAGGTGAGGGTTTTTGCGAATGAGTTAATCTCTTGATAGAGTTTTGGTGGGTTTCATCTAAACTATTCTGGGTTTGTGAAATTTCATGAAATTGGACCATAGAATTACATTGGGTATGAATTGAATCGAGTTTGGGAGAGGAAGAAAAGATTGGGCAAAAATATGCACCCAGGTCGGCTTCGCGGAGACGTTTTAGAATTTCAGCTTTCAGATAGTCACCCCTCTCTGCGTCGCTGAGAGGATACGGAGTCCTCTGTCTCAAAAATTATTTCACGACCAAAAATTTAATTCATCCTCCACGTCGCGCCAATGCTCTTTAATTTGAGTCTTCACTCGTTTATTATTATCGATTATCTAAGCCTTCATAAATCATTGAGAGATCTTATATCCTAATCATAACTCTTGAATCTTCATTTCAAATTAAAGTAAATATTAAGAGTAAAGTTTGAGAAACCTTTTTGAGTCATTTTGAGAAGTCTTTTTACAATTATTTATAAATTGTCCTTAAGACTTGAGTAATTGAGTATGGGTATGAGGAGAGTTGAGTTGCATATTTCAAAATGAGTATACGGGAACTAAGTATTCCCTAGTGTAAGTAATTTTACATTAAAATGAGAGAAACATTGATTTCTAAATGAGTTTATAAGGAGTTTGGAGAATCATCTTTTTTAAGAAAAATCTTTTGAGTAATTATCTCAAATTGAGGAAGAGTTATGTTTTTAAACATATGAGCATGAGTTATATATTATTGGGAGTAGTATTGAACACCGATATGAGGATGAGTTCAGGAACCTCAAAATCCTCATAAACCATGTATGCCAACATAGGTAAAGGATCATACTTTTTAGATGATTCCGTACTGCTTTTAAGCATAGCTTAGTGGATCCACTCAGTTGAGGATGTCATATAATCCAGCAAGGTATAAGACAGTTCTGGCAGCGTGGGTGAGACGATGTATCATCACATAGTTCATAGTAATGGTTGTCTATTAGAGAATCTCCCAAATAAGAGTAAAAGAGTTCATTATTGTATTTTTATATACATTGAGTTATTATTTGCTGTCTTAAAAGCTTTATATTAATTGCATCTTTATTGCTACTTCCATATTGAGTTGAGTATCCTTAAGTTGAGTTGAGTTGAGACGAGGTGAGTATGTTTTCCTTTTTATCATTTCAAGTTTATGTCTATGCTTTAGAGTTCCGCTTGCATGCTCATACATTCAATNTGCATCTTTATTGCTACTTCCATATTGAGTTGAGTATCCTTAAGTTGAGTTGAGTTGAGACGAGGTGAGTATGTTTTCCTTTTTATCAGTTCAAGTTTATGTCTATGCTTTAGAGTTCCGCTTGCATGCTCGTACATTCAATGTACTGACACCATTTGGCCTGCATCTTTTATGATGCAGATATATGTATTCAGGGTCATCAACAGGCGCCCCATTGATACCACTTGCACTTCCAGATTTACTTTGGTGAGCCTCCTTGCTTCCGGAGGATTCCCCATTTACCTTTCAGTTTTATTAAGATGTCGTAGGTGTTGTCCTGACGTCTATCATACTATTTAAAGGCTTCGTAGACAATAATGTTTTGAGGAGTCTTTTCCATTTCCATTGTTAATGTTTAAGACTTGAGTTTCCTTTTTTTGGCTGTTGAATGTTTCCGGACGTTTCGAAATTTATTTATTTTTAAGAAAAATGAGTAAATCTTTACTTTTGAGTTCATATATTGTTTATAAGTCGTCCGCTGAGTATTGAGCCAGGCTAAGGTTCGCTTTAGGACCAACAATATTTCTCGAGTGCCAATTACATCCAGGGCGTAGGCTCAGGGTGTGACAGATATAATTTCATGATTTTTAAGATGAATGTCACGCCCCGAGAGCACCCCCAAGTCGTAACATGCGTACTCGACCTCTTGGAGGTCTAATACTAGCCTTTAGCAATCAATCATCGCATTCGGTAATAAAAACCGTAAGGAATAAAAACACTTTTTAAAACAAATCCATAATACTCATAAAATCTTTCAAATGTAAAGAAGTAGAATTTCTAAGTCTCATGTGCCATCTTAGACATGAATAGAACATCTTAGAGACACGGCCCTTTACAACAATAGAAAATATAAGTCTTATACAATGTCTAAATGGAAATACTAGAAAGATAACAACTATGTCCTCGAATATATGAGGACATACCAAGCTTCTTGAGAAGAGTCAATATCCCAAGCTTTCTCAAAAGATCTCCTCACTTTCCATCACCTACACTTGTAACAATAGAGAAATATGGAATTAGTACAATAAGTACTAAGTATGATGATCATGAAAGAAAACATGCACAACAGACATTTACAAGGAATGTATGCTTTCATATCATTTTGATAAAACCTTCACTTCACAAGTATAAGAGACATAATACAAGTCGACATCCACATATAAGACCATAGCCAACCATACACATACTCAACATCTATCTATATACAACCCATACTTAACATTAAAAGAACACATGACATTTCATTACCATAGGACCTCTACCTAATATAACCTTAAGACACACTTGAGTGAGACAAGAAGTGAACGCCCATACAACCTCTTCAAGCACACTTAAGTGTTTCTCAAGATTACCTTAGATAAGGACATTTCCTTTACAACATAACATCAGTAGACCAACATTCTTTAAGAAACCATTTAGGAGACATTCAAGCACATAAGGGGACTTTCACATAATAGTCGTTAGACTTAGGGAACTCACTTTAGTATCTTCTAGGCCTACTCGTACCATGTATAGGTAGCATCCCATACTACTACCTACACTTTGTAGAACCTATCCAATAGCTAGAGTGCACATCCCATATGATGGGAATATAGGCATCAACCGACATAGACCATACTAGCAAGGTATGGAATCCGGTGTCATAAGACCCCACATCGTAAGAGGTGTTTTACTTGCCAAGGGTAGAACTAGTAAGCAACCCATGTAGGCACATGGTTTAGGGGATGTCCAAGGAAGTTCATTGTGCCTAATCTCATACTCAACTAGGCCACCCTCCTAACCACATCCACTCGGTCCTAGCCTTATTTTCCATAGAGTATTCAATCACATATGTACTAGAGAGGATTCCTTTTCTAGTTTAACCAACTCATAGTACCTCTTCCCAAGAAAGGCCCCATTTCTTAGTCATAGCCAATCTAGGTTCATAAGGATAGCTCATTTGACTTTCTTAGATAAGGATTCTCATGCCGTTCCGGCTCCATCCATCTCTAAGTCTATCATTCCACTCAAGAAGGGAGCATCGCCCTAAGGCCCATCCTTCAAGGTTATACATTTACTTAGGAAAGTTAGACTCGTGAAAAGGCACTACGCTTAAGTCTACCAATTCAAGTCTTGGCCTAGAATTCCTCTTTTAGCATTTTTAGGAAGAGCTCCATTACTAAGTCATAGCCCAACCAAACATTCATATATATATGGCGAAATGGTCTGGTGAACCCTTATACTTGTATCAGTTTGTATTCTAAACCCTTCTACTTACACCTTGGTCATCTGGACCCTTAAACTCAATTCAAATGAGACTTTTAAGCCCTTCCAACCATGTGTGTAGCTCACTCTCCTTTATATAATTGACATGTCATATCCACGTCAGATATATTAATGCCACATCATAATTATTTCATAACTACTTTTTAAAATTATTAACCAAAATTATTTAATAAAATGTAAAATAATAACATTTTAATTTATTATTGGCATTTCTAATTCTCCCTATTTCACGACCAAACATCGCCGGCGTCGTCGCCATTTTTGCCGGCGAAATCACATATACTTTCTCCCTCACCAATCTTAATCTCCGCCGCACACCATCACTATTTTTCTTTCCTCCTCCAACCTCCACAGTAACAACAACCTAAACCACCGCAAAACCAGATCTGGCCACCGCACAACCAGATCTGGCCAAGCTTTTCGTAATCCTCACACCCCAAATTGCTTACAAATACAATTTCACACCAACCTATGCCGTGAAACTCGTCGAAATCTACCCATTATAGTTTCTCCCCTTCCCATTGTTTCATGGCCCAAACCATCGCCGCCGTTATCATTGTTGCCGGCGAAACCACTCATATTCCTTCCTTTACCTGCCTTCATCTCCGCCACACGTCACGACCATTTTCCTTTCCTTCTCCAACCTCACAAAACCAACAGCCAACACACCAGATCTAGCTGAAAAAAAGAATAAAAGGGTTGGGCAAGGGATGAATATGGCTGAAAATGAGGTGTAATGGGTGAAGAAGAAGGAGTTTTTTAAGTAATGGTTTAAAAAAATTATTTTTTTATAATTTTAAATATCTTTTAAGTAAAAATGCTCCTCACTCGCCTTAATAGGCGTGTAGTTACACACTTTTGCCAACTCAGACATCTTACTGCCACATAAGCCTGGTCAACGGTCAGAGGGGTTTGTTAAATTGTGTTTTATTGAGTTTAAGGGTCCAGATGACAAAGGTGTAAGTAGAAGGGTTCAGAATACAAACTGATACAAGTATAAGGGTCCACCAGACCATTTCGCCTATATATATATATCAAGCTTTCATGACACAAGACAAGATACTCAAGTCTAGCACATGAGCTACAACATCATCTTATAACGACTCATCATAGTCCATCATCACCACATATCACCTTTTCAAGAGAAAACATGCTTTCACAGTAGCATAATAACATTTTATACAATGTCACATTAATACAATTAGAACATCTTCACATTATAGCTTCACACAAACTTTACATATAGCTTCATATAGGACTTTACATATAGCCTCATATGTTTATAATAATACAACAATATAATAACACTCATATAATGCCCTTCATTACCTCAATTCACAATAATGCAATATTCCAACATTATACAACAACTTCACCAATGCCTTCATGGCTACAATTCACAATAATACCACACAAGAATAAGATATAACACTTCCACCAAAGGTGGTTTCAACCTACCAACAACAATCAATTCAATAAATAGAGTTCAAGCTTTCTTACTATAATCCAAAGCCATAGCCAAAATCACCAAAATCCAAGCAATCACCAATACTTCACCAATAAGGCTTACCATCCTTAATTCAACCATAATCAACAATTAAACATGAATAAATATTAAAAAACACAAGAGATATCAATACAATTCACTTTACACATAATTCCATCAACTTTGAAATTATAGAAATAGACTTCATAGCAAATTTTAGGGTTTTGTAGAAGACAAGGGTTCATGGAGTATTTCATTCAAAAACCACAAACAAACATCACTTAATCCATATCCAAACATTTCAAATCATTTTCATGCAAGAACCCTTGATAGAATTCAAAAACAAGCTTTTAGTCACTTTTTGAAAACATTGTAAAATCCTTTGAAATTGACTCTAGGATGAAGATGAGTCCTAGATGAAGAGCCATCATACCTTTGCTAAGCTTTTCCAAGAAATTTGATAAAGGAAACTTGAAATCCAAAACCCTAGGTTCCACTTCTTCTCCTTCCTTGAGTTGAGAGAGAACTTTGGGATATTATTTGGGAAAAGAGAGTAAATGACTAGTTAAAAGACTTAAAACCTTATATATTTATCATATAAACCATTTAAAATCAACCCCACATAATAAACAATTATAACGAAATTACTTAAAAACCCCTCACCTAGGTAGCCCCGTCAGGGACCACACCCACTTGGACGGATCGTGAAGGGCACCACGGCTTGTGGTGGTGACCGTGGTCCCTTTACCAATAAGCCTCTCCACTTTGTCAAGCCCTCAAGGTCCCAAGGCATCTTCACGG
>NC_064282.1:67081951-67133771 GCF_019186545.1 Solanum stenotomum | reverse complement strand
TTTGAGTGAATAGTATATTAAAAGAATTGAAAAATCAAGAGGAGCTTATATCTAAATTTTGAGATTGTTTAGAGGAGATTTGAGTTGGATGAGATTGAAAAAATCGATCTGCAGAGTATACTTTATTGTATCAACAATGTATATAGATGTATATACATCTCTAATATACAATTATACATTACCTATACACAAGTATACACTATTTATAGTTTTGTTGAAAATAATGTTTGTTGTTGTATTGCTAATTTTAGACTATTTTTTATATTAATAACTACTTATAGTTTTGTTGAAAATAATGTGTGTTGTTGTATTACTAATTTTAGACTATTTTTTTTATATTAATAACTACTTTTATATTTATGAAATTGTTTCTAAAAGTCCAATCAGAGCAAAAACGGGTAATTACCTTAGGTTTCAAGTATTTTGTATACTTTTTCCTAAAATACAAAGGAGATGGCGTGCCGTGTAAATAAGACAAGTTAAAGGGGTAGTTACAAAGGAGATGGCGTGCCGTGTAAATAAGACAAGTTAAAGGGGTAGTTAGCGACAAGTTAGGCCTACCATTACTGACCAAAGTTTTAGTTGCACATCAAATAATATGTCACTACAGCCTTATCCAACTTTTTAAAAATTCCTAGTTTAGAAGGCACGTCTTCCAATAATTTATGTATTATTAATTGGGTAAATAGTTTAAAAAATTAAAATAATTTATATTTTTTAATCCGTTCCTAGGAACTTCCACTTTTTTTGGTTCCTTGTTGACTTAAATTTATAATGTTAGAGTCATTTGGTGTGAAAGATAATATCAAATAGTCGATTAAATTATAGTACCACTTAATTTGTTGTTTGGTTGGCAAGTTCGAGATAACTTATTTCGAGATTAATAATTAATATCGGGATAAGTTATTTCTCTCCTTGAGTGGTATAGTAATCCCGGGATAAAATAGGTAAATGACAAAAATGTCTCTTTCAACCCTTTTGGTACATCACTTTTTACATTCATAAAGGACATTTTTGTAAACAAATAAATTGTTCTTAAAATTTATTATTTTGAATACAACAAACCAAACACTCAATAAAAAATAATTTCATCATGATTTATCTCATCATAACTAATCCCATCATAATTTATCTCATCATAATTAATCTCATCATAACTTGAATTCAAACCAAACGACCCCTAAGAGTTTAAAGTGAGGATACCGCCTCTTGTTCATAAATATGTTCCTTAACACACGTTTATGCTCTTTAATTTTGAATGTGCTTAAGTAAATATTTAAATTTATATAAAAATAAATAACTACGTAAACATTCTATATGACAATTTGCATCTTACTTGGTATCTTATGTGTGATATATCACGTATAATTTATGTGTCTACTTGTTCAATTTTATGTAAATTTAAGTATTTATTTGTGCATAACCAAAATTGGATTATACTACTCCCTTCATTCCATATTAATTGAATTTTTGAGGCATTTTTCATTTTTCAAATTAACTTAATTGTTTAGTTTTCAAGACTATTTTTAGAGTGTTCTTCCAATTTTACCTTTCATTTGAATTTTCAATGTGATGACTTTAATAAATTTGACAATAATTAATAAGGGTAAAAGTGAAAAATTACGTTCAATTTATGTCTTAATCTACTTTTTTTAAAGAGTATGAAACACCTCAAAAATTTAATTAATATGGAACGGTGAGAGTACTTTTTTATACCAATAAAATTCTTTTTAGGAATTAAAATTAAAATTAAAATATAAAATATAAAAATAGCGGGTCATCTAAAGTACGTGAATATTTCTTTTCAAGTACAAGTATTCCACGTCTGTAGAAGTTACCTCTCTCTACAGGTTTACCCGTTTTTGATCTTGTGCTAATTTTCCTTTGAAAAATCTGAATTTTGAGTATAAGATAAGGTGAAGAGTGAGATCCATCAATTTGAAGCTTTGCATATGGGTAGTCAAACAGACGAAATACCTCTTCTTGAAGATGGTGGCCTTCTTGAGGTTCTAATTTCTCTCTATAATTTGAAATCTAATTATTTGGGGTTAACTGTTTTATCTCTATTGCATATACTTTTATTGGTGTTCAGATGAAATATAAGGGAAAAAATTGTGTTTGATTCATCTTTTTTCCCCTTTGAGCAGGAATACCATACTGTACAAAGCTAACTCTGCTGGGTATTTGTTTGTTAATATAATACAATATTTTTGCTAGTTAGACTCTTTACCTTCCTAGCTACAAGCTTTTCATCATTGTTAGTGTGTTTTATATTGTTGGGTATGTACAAGTTGTTGATCGAGGAAGAAATTATAACGTTCCTTAGCGTTATGTTGTTAATTATTCAACTTCTCTAACGAAAGATGAGATAAGACCATGGCTTTTCCAGGTTTATTGTAGCTTGTTGTGAAAACAGGCCAAAATACACGAATGCTTTGACCCTACTATTCGGAAAAGTGGAATTGAGTAGAAAATTAAATAGAACAGATGATCATTACTGTCTAATGCTTAAATTCACAAGTGAAAGTCCTGATCTAGGCAGTTGAAATAGTGCAGGAGTATTTTGAACCAACCGAGATGATATTATACTTGTAATTAATCATTATCAAGTAAGTTTCTTCCCTCAAACAGTGAAAATCACTATTCCCCAGGAAAAAAAAATGTAAAATAGGACCCATGGTTGATAAAAGTCGACAGTAAAAGTAAAAGATCCATCTATGACATTGATATGTTGTCACCAGCTTCATTTAACCTTTTCCTCGGAGAAGCATTAAATGTTCTTAAAGTTAACTAGAATCTATACTATTCGAACCCGAGTTTCTATAATCCTTTGTCATGAAAAATAATCTGTCACATCTTTTCTCCAAATTCAGTCACTGCTTTATTGATCTGTGAAGTTTGGTAAATGTACAAAATATGAAATGAGGAATGGGCAGGAGAAGGGAGGAGTGTTACAAAAAAGAAGTGAAAAAAAGTTGAGGGAGGCCCCTTTAGTTTCATTGATCTTTAATCTTTGGGTAAAGGGTAAAAAATTCCCACAGTTGAACAAATTTTTTCTCCGTTAAACAAGTGTCTCATTCCTACCCCTGCAGTCAACAAAGTGGCTCGATTTTGCCCTAATGGGCTACCTACAGTGTCTAAAGGTAATATTTAGACCATTGTTCTAAATTGAACCCTTTTTTCCTTTACAAACAGACCATCTAAATCTAACTGAAGGTGATTAAGTGACACTTAAGTATGGGTAACCTCTAAAAGAGGATGGGTACATGTCAGAGTACATCAATTTAAATTGAACAGGTAAATTCTTTTTTCTCTTATGTTATGCCACTAGTGAATAAAACTCTAATTCTAACTCAGTTATGATTTTTACCCTCATATAACGTTCTTTACTTGATTTATCCATATCAAATTTTGGAATAGTTGCTCTCTCAAATTGTAGGGAATCTTTTAGTTGGAACAGCCGAACAATATTTGTTGTCGGGTAGAGGAGAGAAGTAAAATAGTTTGGTGAAATCTTTTGAACCTTGATCTAAACAATCAAACTTTTAAAATTAGCTTAAACTCTATCCACTGATAATGCATTGATTTTTTATACCAACATGTTAAATAATTAGATACAAGAAGTTATTTTTCATAGTTTCATCTGATAACATGAAAACAAAAGAACAACCTTGTTGTATCCAAATACAACAACTGCAACATACCCAGTGTAATCTCACAAGTGTGTTTTGGAGATTGGGATGTACGCAGATCTTATCCCTATCTTTTGGGGTAGAAAAATTGTTTTGATAGACCCTCGACTCAAAAGGAACGTATCTGACAGGAATATGAGAAAAGTCAGACAACAAAATAGCAAGATACAAAACAAGTGCAACAACAAATGTAGATACACATTGAAGAATAAAAAAACTATGCGATAATTTACCTCGACCTCCATAACTTCCTAGCTAAAGTCATGTCCTCAGTCAACTGAAGTGTTTCCATGCCTTGTCTAATCACCTCCCCTAGTTCTTTTTCCAACTACCTCCACCTCTCCTAACTCATGCTACAACCAACCTTTCACACCTCACTGGCACATCCTCGCACCTTTTCTTCACATGCCTGAACCTTAGTTTCATTTCCCTCATCTTTTCTGCCGGTGAGGCCACTCTCACCTTGCCCAATACAACAACATTCCTAAACATATTTCTCCTAGTATGTTCACACATCCATCTAAGGATCCTCATCACTTCTACCTTTATCTTCTGGATATGGGTGTTCTTGACTGGCCAACACTCTGCCCCATACAACAATATTGGTCTAGCCACCATCCTATAGAATTTACCTTTAAGCCTTGGCAATACATTCTTGTTACATAGTACCCCAAAGGTGAGCCTCCATATTACCCACCCAACTCCAAACTGTGTGCGACACCATCATCAATCTCCCCATCTCTGTGGATTATGGACCCAAGATACTTGAAACTTTCTCTCTTGGGTATGACTAGTGCATCCATCCTTACTTTCACTTTCACCTCATGTGTTGCGTCAATGAACTTGCACTTCAGGTATTATGTTTAGTCCTATCACCTATGTGGTATCCAAATAATAGTAATATAATTTTTTTTCTTCTATGAATGTAAATGAAAAAGTAACAAAACCCTTCTCATTTAAGATTAGTTAGTTGAAAGTGTAGGAATTTCTAAACGGACCTCCATTTGCTATATCCGAAACTGCTATGATCATTTCCTTTTCTTTTTTTTATTAGTACAATAATACAATGACTTATATAGTTGAGTTCAATTTCTCTCACATAAACAAATTATTTACTACAACTATATTTGAGAGTTATTCGTATACTAATAATAGAAGTAGATACGTGATTTATACACCAAAGTCCAAACTATACCATAAAATGACCCCTGAACTAATACAGAAGAAGGACCAAAGATGGGGGACTTTCAATACTATTTTTTTGGAGAGGGTGGGGTAGTAGAAGAGGAGGGAGGTAAAAAGGGGTTGGGCGGTAAATGAAAAAAGGGTAAAAAATGGCCCTAGACTTTGATAACGGCTGGGGTAGAAGCGTAACACTTTTTTAACGAAGGGCATAACTGTTCTATTTCGCATAGTCGAGGGGAATTTTTTTTATCCTGTACTCTTTTTTATATGGATCCTTGGCTTACAAAATTAAGTTGGGTATGTGTAAATATTCTGGCTATTTCACATCTTAAAGAATAGAATCTGTCATTCCTTTTTAATGTAGAAGATGATAATTAGATGCAAATGTACTTCCTTGCAAGTTATTTTACCATAAGAAATGTGAATCCCTGCAAGTTAGTTTTGTTGAGGGATTCCTAAAAAAATTCCTATTTGCAGGATGAGAGTAGTGGTCTCTATACTAGGGATGGTTCTGTTGATATAAAGGGTAATCCTGTTTTAAAGAGTGAGACAGGGAACTGGAGAGCGTGCCCCTTTATTCTTGGTATGTTAGACTCAGATTTCCCTTTTTCTTTTGTTTCCTTCTTTCTTCTTTTCCCTGTTTTGGCATAGTTAGTAATTCACTCTGCTTTATGGTATAATTGATTTGGTTGCTGACTTTGGTCTCAGGTAATGAATGTTGTGAACGTTTGGCATACTATGGCATTGCTGCTAATCTTGTTACCTATCTTACTAGAAAGTTACACGAGGGAAATGTATCAGCTGCTAGAAATGTCACTACTTGGCAAGGCACTTGTTACATAACACCCCTAATTGGGGCTGTACTGGCAGATGCATACTGGGGAAGATATTGGACGATTGCTACCTTCTCGACTATCTACTTCATCGTAAATATCTCACCTTCATTTTACACAAAGTACTAAACTTATGGTGTGTGAGATGATATAAAATTTCTTCTTGTGACTTGCATATTCATATTTTGTCATTTTCCCTTTCCTACTGGAGAGTTTCTCTTAACATAACTAACTTCAATCTACTGATATTTCTTTTGTTTTCATTCCATGAAGAACGCCAAAACTTAACTTTGATATTTTCTCATAAATCGCTGAAATTGTATTGGTCATATTTAGATTAATTAGGAAGCTCAGTAAAGCAGGTTGGTTAATGGCGTTGTGGGCCTGCACCTTCCCCACAGTGCTCGATCTTGGTGAATCTTATTCTTCTTAGGTGGAACAGAAGTTGTGGTGCAGGCTGGTCATCAACTTTTTACTGAATCTTATATAGACATTCAGATGACAAGCAAAAGGAATTTACACTTTGAAATTTATTATGTTTCATCTAGTTTATCATTCTTATCTGGAACATTAGAATAGACAATAGAATGATATCAAAGGGAACTTTGGATATCTGGAGTTGCTTTTCGTTGTCCTATCTGTAACAGCAGAGTATTTCATCTCCCCCACCCCAAAATAAAAAGGAAAGAGAGAAGAAGATAAGGAAAAACATTAGCCTCTAGATGCTTCCTCTGTAAAGAGGCTTTGGAGAACTTACAAGCACCTTTTTCTGCACTGTAAGGTAGTTGTAAGCACCTTTCTCTGGAAAAAAAGTAGCCTGCGTATTCTATTGGTTTGGAGTATATTATTCACTCCGGCATGCTGCCTAGTGACATATTAACTATAAAAAGAAGTGATGCATATTTAACCTTTTTCATTTCTTTTATAGTTGGTGGGTGCAACTGTGGTTTCAGGTTTATGTATTGTTGTTGCAACTTTGAGGAAGGTAGAGCCACTTTCCCAACAAACTGCTTAAGTGCCAATTGTCTTTGATGACAGATCCAAAGAGATCTACTTTTCCTTCTAATACTGGTTTAAATTAGCTATCAACTTCGTTATGTGGAACTTATAACAACTTTGTGAAGTGTGTCATATTTTCCAAGTTTTAGACAAACTAAAGTTGGGGTAAAACATAAGAATGTTATAAGGAGCAAATATAGTAGCTATATTCTCAGTGCCTTTTAGAAATCTTGTGATTAAAGGTCTCATCTTTACGACTAATATAGCAAGTTCAAGTGAGACAGTAGATACATGTCTTGTCATGAAAACCGATATACCAACTTTGCACTGCCGTATCTCCCCTTTGCAACTGTAATTTTACCTTTGCTCTAGCCTCTAGTGCAACAATAAATTAAGAGGCATATCCTGTTCTTGCAGCCTTTCCTTCTCTTACATCTGCTCGCTGGACTTACACTTCTTATTTTTATGGTTTTTTGGTTGTTGATTGGTTGTAAAGGGCATGTGCACGTTGACACTATCAGCTTCAGTTCCTGCTTTTAAGCCCCCTGAATGTGTGGGTTCTGTGTGCCCTTCAGCATCTCCTGCCCAGTATGCCATATTCTTTTTTGGTCTCTATCTGATTGCTCTTGGTACTGGTGGGATCAAACCATGTGTTTCGTCATTTGGAGCTGATCAATTTGATGACACAGATCCAAAAGAGAGGGTTAAAAAGGGATCCTTCTTCAATTGGTTCTATTTTTCTATCAACATTGGAGCTTTGATATCAAGCAGTTTGATAGTGTGGATTCAAGAAAATGCTGGATGGGGCCTTGGGTTTGGCATCCCTGCAGTTTTCATGGGCATTGCCATTGCAAGTTTCTTTTTCGGTACACCACTCTACAGATTTCAGAAGCCTGGGGGAAGTCCTCTCACAAGAATGTGCCAGGTTTTGGTTGCAGCATTCCACAAATGGAACTTGTCTGTCCCCGATGATAGTGCACTACTTTATGAAACCCCAGACAAAAGCTCTGCAATTGAAGGGAGCCGAAAGCTGTTGCACACTGATGAACTGAGGTGAGAATATTTTCTTTTTTGCCAAGGAGTACATTTTAACTTTACACTCTCTTCTCCTCTGTTTTCTCGTAAGGCTCGTACGGAAGTCATGACATTTATAAAGACAATAATGATGCCAACACATTCATACTTCAAAGTTAAAGTCAAAGTCAGAATATCTCTCATATCATATCATTTCATACTTAGAATTGCACTTTGAGGCATAACTTTTAAGTTTTAAGAAACACGGAAAATTCACGCTCACTTGCTTCCTTGAACATACATACACATTCTAAAACATTTTCATACATCTTTAGGATCATGTTTTTTGGCAGGACTCAAGAAAGGTATATCTAAAATTTTCTTGGATGTAGTCTCAACTTATCAAACAAACAAGCTCTACATGAATACAATTCAAATCTCTCAATTCATACCCATTACAACTCAACATAAGCCATCTAGGCTTTGGACTTAGGCTTTACGTAATCCAAGTCCCCAAATGTAAACTAATGGTGAAATCTTGATTCACCATTTTATCCCCTTGATTAGATATACTATTGATTATTGAAGCTGTTTGGATCACTACAATAACCAGTTCATATTCACAATTACTATTCACCTTCTTCCCCAACTAAGTGACAACCTTCATTGATACCCACTCATAAGATTCATCCGATACTTCAATTCAGCCATGGTTGCTACTCAAAATTACCTTCTACATACTTATTTAAGCATCATAAACGAAGTGTGGCTAGTGGAATTACCTCTTTGAAGTCAAACCACCCTAGAATTCCAATTTTTGGCGCTTCTTGAATATTTGTTGAATTTTAGCGAATCCAATGTGATTTTGATGTTAATGCTAGATTTAATCAATGAAATCTATACAAAAGGCGTTGAAGGTGTCCCTTTCAATGCTCCAAAAACTCTTCTCCAGTTCGCTATTTCTTTTTCTCGCGTGATCTAATATATATACGCAGGTAGGTGTGTCATACGCTCATGGCAATGGGGCGTGAATGCACTAGTGGCCAACCTTAACTGGACACCTTTTCTCGCGGTGCACCAGTCATGCCCAATTGCTGGATGCTTCTGGTCTAGCCTTGCTATTGTCTCGGCTCATAGTGCACTTGGGGGTCGTTTGGTTGCTGGCTAGGAGTGGAATTATTTCATGTATTAAAGCTAGCATAGTTAATACAATGTTTGGGAGCTTTTGTTAGGTATTAAATTCAGCACACCAAGTATGGTGCTTGGTTATAATTTTACAATCCCACATAACTAAAACATGTATAAGTTATGAGTCAATTTATGTATAATTTTATGTAGGATAGAAGGTGGAACAACTAAACTTACATAATTGAACCCTAAATCACTAATCCCTGCATAACTAGTACTTGCATAACTGTAACCAACAACAAACTGACCCCTTAGGCTGTTGCACTTGTCCATATCAACCATTCCCTGGTGCAAGAGAATCTCGAGAATTCTTGTAGGCTGTCCTAATTTGATACTTTTAAGTCCTTTTGTTGCTCCAACTTTCGCAAACACCTAGTCAGTTTCCAAGCACCTCACTTGCACCTTGTGGCCTTGCTTATGTATTTGCGTGGGGGGGTGGGGGGGGGGGGGTGGTTATTATAATCACGTATTTTGTCCCATAGTTAACATACTAGCATCTAAAATCTGTAGGGATTTGTAGTAGCCTAGTAGTATATGGAGTGGTAGGAGAACTATGAGATCTCAGGTTTAAATTTCAATAAAGGCAGAAACACTAGGTAATTTCTTCTCGTCTACTTAAGTTGTTGGGTCGAGTTGCATGATACATCTGCAAGTAAGAGGTAAGAAATACCCGTTAAGAGTTAATCGAAGTGCAGGCAAATTGATTTAAGAATATTCTAAAGCATTATCTCTATAGATTTAAGAATAGAAACATCAAATTGATAATGTATTTTAGCACAAAAACTCATGAATATAGAAAAAAAACTCAAAATAATCTTTCATTAAGAAAATCCAAGTACATCTGGAATAATCATCAACGAAACTAACGAAATAACGAAATTCTAAGGTTGAACCGACTCTACTAGGACCCCAAATATCATAATAAACTAATGAAAAAATGTACATAAAGAATAGAGTATAAAGTCATAGAAGATAGGGGTTTAGTTTGTCCAACTCTTTTAGTTTTGTTTGGATCCTGTTGGCTAGAGTAACCAGAGGAAGAGACTGTAAATAAACAATATTAGAGAAAAGTGATCTTTTACCAAAAATATGATCAGAAGCGTCTGAATCCATGGCCCGCGGTCTAAGGGTACTAGATTGTGAAACACAAGCAAAAGAATTACTAGCAACAAAAGTATCAAGCAGAGCAACCGAGGCTACTTGTGGAGATGCTTAATTTCTCGATTCTGAAGGAATTCATTATATTCCCCTTCAGATAAAGAAAACCCCTTATTACATGCAATGTCAATCTGTGCAATATGAGCATTATTGGGTGGTCAACCATGTAGAATATTAACATATGTCATGATTGTGTTCAAGCCTGTGGTAATAACTATACTTAGGTAGAGATCTTCCTAAACGATTTCTTCCTCGTCGATTCTCCATGGACTAAGATGTTGGATTTTTTGTGGTTTGAGATGCTAGATTAGAGCAGTCAATGGTGAGTGATGAAACCATTGTGTGACTGGGAGGCATGTCAAGACGAAGTAAACTAGAGAATAGTTCATCAATTGTAGGGACCGTAGGACTAGCTAAAATTTGATCACACACCGAATCAAGGATAGTAGGAAGTCCAATAAGTGTAAGAACTCGAAACGGCTTCTGTCTTTGCACTTGTTGCTTTTCAATGTTCATAGTGACTGACACTAAGCTCTTAAGTTCCTCCATGACTGAATGTTCCTATCCCAAGTAAGTTGGCATATCCGATTCTTGTTTCTTTAAGTTTGTCATTGAAGATATCACGTCATAAAAACGAGATGTCATTAGTATATAAAGCACGTGTCTTTTCCCATACTGAAAGCATGTATGGATGGATGAAAGAGCAGTGTCAACTTGGAAGCAATAGATCACCACAAAAGACTACATATTTGAGCATCAATCATCTCCCATTGTGCTTTGATCTTGTCACCTATCTAACTAGCTTTTTTCATTAAGTGATCTTGAACACCTTGACCCTTGCACAACAACTCTACCGAGGAAGCTCAAGCTAAATAGATTGAACTTAGCATTAACGATTTAGAAGTAATTATAGGGCTTGAAGTTCCGATTCCTGTGTTTTTGGGATAAACATATCAGATCCGAAAGACATCTTGTGAAATCCGACTTGAAAGCTACCGGAAAACTGACATAAGACTGGCAGTGGCCTGAGATCTAAAATCAAATGGACAACGGCCTGGAAAACAGACCGGAAAGCAGAAGAAATTCATATCTCGCCAGGAAAGTCCACTGCCGGCACCCAGAATAGGGTTCCGGTTATCAGAATCCAAAAGAAACTTGATGAAAAGGGTCGTAAGGACTGGGTGACATGATTGGAAAAGAAAATTTCTCGAAAAATATGGCCGGAAACAGCTCATTTGTAGTCACTACATTACAATCCTTTTTCATGTAGGATACTATATGCAAGTTTTATTCCTATCCCTGTTTTAACAACCATTATCATAAAAATAAGATCTATAGTATTATAAAAACATGGAGCCTCAAACATGTTAATAAATTTTACCTTCCAAAATGCATTATCTCATGTTGGATAGAGTTCTAGATACAATTAATTTTAAAATTTTGGATGTCAAACATATATTTAAATTTTGATTGAACTAATATTAACTTTGAATTACCATTCCGAAAGAGAAAATTAGAACTTTGAGTTCAACTATGAATTTTCCGCTTTGACTCCTAGATTTCACGACATTTCCTATATTTTGTGACCCTTTTCAATTATTTGGAAGAGTAAGTTATGTATTGTATACCGACTTTGTGGGACACGTTAGCGATGCAATGAGAGTATTGATTCTTTCTAAGATTTTTCTAGATTTCCTAACCTGTATGATTAATTAAAAAGGGACTTTTGTTCCATATGGTGACCTAATAGAACATGTTAAGAATGATCTCTTCTTTCCAAGTTTGTCTATTTTTCTTTAATTAGCGTTTTAATCCCCTCTTGGATTAAATTATATTAGAAATGAATTTATTAGTTAGTTTTTTCTGACAATTAAGAACAATCTGGATATTTTTTGGCAGGAATGACGTATCATTACTATTCATTTATTTGTATGTTTTAACAAATGTGAGATCAGAGTTCCTTTTTAGAATGACATAAAGAGAAAATAGCCCTTGAATCTCGGGGTCATGTTTTGAAGGGAAATTGTTCAAAGATAATACAAGAAGTAAGCTTTCAGTGTAATCCACACATAGAAGCAAGTAATTACATGTTTTAAAGCTTCACCTTCAGCACCTACCTTCCAGCCTGAAGCTTAGAAATCTCTGAACGTGATAAGCTGTGGGATTCGTCTCTCGTCCTTTACATTTTATTCTTTTCCGAGCTTTGGGGATTTTGATGTACTTCGTTCTTTTCTTGGTGCAAATTAATTTCTTACGTTGAAAATGAAAGTCCAGACTACTTCTTAAGTTTAAAAACAAAGAAACATAAGGTGGAGGATTTGTGGCTTAGGCACAGGTTCAAGCCCCACACCATGCAAATTTACTTGCTCTTGTTATCTTCTGGTATTTGGTTAAGCAAAGACCTGGTTTATTTTAGCTTTTCAAAGTATCAATCCTCAGTTTCCTGCAAGGATTCAGTTAGGATGCTTTTGGATCTTCTGCATAACATTATCTTCTTCAGGTGCCTTGACAAAGCTGCTGTAGTTTCAGACACCGAATTGAATACTGGGGACTATTCCAATGCTTGGAGGCTCTGTACTGTTACGCAGGTTGAGGAACTGAAAATTTTGATCCGCATGTTCCCGATATGGGCAACTGGTATAGTCTTTTCTGCTGTTTATGCACAAATGTCTACAATGTTTGTGGAGCAAGGGATGGTGATGGACACTGCCATTGGTTCCTTCAAAATTCCTGCAGCATCTCTTTCAACTTTCGATACCATTAGTGTTATTGTGTGGGTCCCAGTCTATGATAAGATCCTTGTTCCAATTGCAAGGAAGTTTACTGGAAAGGAAAGGGGATTTTCCGAGTTACAGAGAATGGGTATTGGACTTTTCCTTTCAATGTTGTGTATGTCTGCTGCTGCTATTGTTGAGATCAGGCGCCTACAACTTGCAAGAGAGCTTGGTTTGGTGGATGAAGCCGTTGCAGTACCTCTCAGTATCTTTTGGCAGATTCCGCAATATTTTATACTGGGAGCAGCCGAGATATTTACTTTCATTGGGCAGCTTGAGTTTTTTTATGATCAATCACCTGATGCAATGCGTAGCTTGTGCAGTGCATTGTCACTGCTGACAACTGCTTTGGGTAATTACTTGAGCTCTTTCATACTGACTGTAGTAACGTCCATTACAACTCAAGGTGGCAAACCTGGATGGATTCCAAACAACTTGAACGGTGGGCATCTCGATTATTTCTTCTGGCTTTTGGCAGCACTTAGCTTCTGTAACTTAGTAATCTATATTTTCTGTGCCAAAATGTATAAATCTAAGAAGGCATCGTAAGTCGAAGTTAGTTTTAGCCACCCCCTCTTATGTTTCAAAATGAAAGAAAACATAATGTGATTCTAATAGAACTTTTGTAAGTTATGAGTTGCCAAACTTTCAAAAGAAATCCTCATTCTTCTTTCAATTATTGGTGTTACTGTCTTATTGTTCTTTCAAAGTTGCTTTTCAGCTGCATTCTCAACAGGGAGCATTGGCTTATGGTTTTGTTAAAGTGGGCAAGCGTTCGAATTTGAACATTCTTAATTTTCATATTGCATGCCATTAGAATCTCTCTAAATTTATATTGTCAATACATAAAACATTATTATCTTGTAGAGGTGTTTTTAAGATTTGGTGAAGGTTAATTTTAATTACATTAAAATCATTGTATTTTACTAATTTTTGTATCATATTTTTTATTGAATTTATATAATACATTCATTATAAATAAAGTATATTGTATGATGTATGATTCATGGTAATGTTTTTTTCTTATTAAATGATTCGTGGTAATGTTCATTGTTTATTCATTATAATTAATAAATCATAATTGTAATATTCATTATCTCTTAATAATCATATATTATTCGTTGTATTTTTACTAAAAATATTTAGTGTATTTTATTTTTTTACTATAAAAAAAACATTCGATGGGTGATAGAATAGACAATGTTGATGATGAAATTTAAGACAATACAATACCTTTTGATTCTAGTATCTTCTTTTTTAAAAAAAATAAGGGTCTGTCGGAAATATTTCGTCTCTATCTTATTGATAATTTTTTCCATTGACCCACTTGGGACTTCAAAAAAAGTGACTCAAATTTGACCTCACCTAAAAAGTAAACACTTGAACTTGATAAATTATACGTGTAAGCCCACCCGTTTTGCCAACATTTCACGTGAGCTACACCCGACCTCATGCACGTTAGAACTCACATCTACGGTCCGCACTAATTGAAAATGAGTATTATAGCCGTCTATATTTATCCCCAATTTTCAAGTTAAGTACCCCTAAATTATAACCTTAAGGAACCCTCGTAGCATTAAAATTTTAAAAAATTATTTAGTCTATGAAATTTTAAAATTTGTCTTGAAAATGTTTAAAGATGCAAATATGGGTTGACACGAAATATTAGGGAAAAAATAGAGTTTGAGTAAGAAAAAATGAAAATATTATTTAAAAAAAATTGGGAAGTTGAAAAGTCGGAAGGTTAATGCTTATAGGAGAAAATGACATAAATAGTCTCTTAACTATAGGAGTAGGTTTAAAATGGTCTCTTAACTATACACTTAACGGATTTAGTCCTTTAACTATTCAAAAACTTATCAGCTTTGGTCCCTTAACTATACACTTACCGGTTTTAGTCTCTTAACTATAAGCTTATCGATTTTAGTCATTTAAGTAGTCAAAAACTTATCAGGTTTGGTCTTTGTCTATTTTTTTAATGCAAATAGCTTAGGTTTATATTAACGGAATCCATACCCCGAGAAATTAAATCCTTTAGCAACTTTTTCTATTGTTTCTCTCTCTCCGCTACTTTTCTTCAAATTAACCTTATGCGAAGAACATTAACCTCAACGATTTAAAATAAAATTCACAAGGAAAGAAAATATAAGTCATAATTTTATTCAACGGAGGATAAAATGAAACATATTATTGCTACTAATGACTTGAATAGGCTTAACTTTATTATAAAAAAAAAAAAAATTATTACCCGTTAAATCCAAAGTTTGTACTCCAACGACTTCATTGAACGAAATTTGTTTAATTTTTCAGAAATTGAAATTTATAAAATGATAGATTTGTAATTTTTTTAAATAGATTCTATTCATTTTATTACATAAAGAAATTTGTGTAAATTAAATAAAATTCACACTGATTAGCATATTCAAGTGCGATTCAAGTCATTAACAACAATTATATGCTTAATGTTATCCTCATTCAATAAAATTAGGACTTATATCTTCTTTCCTCATTAATTTTATTTTGAATCATTGACGTTATTATCCTTTTCATAAGAGTAGTTTGAAGAAAAAAGGACGGGAATAGAGAAACAACTTAAAAAATGGGTTGAAGATTTCCGTTAATATAAACCTAAGCTATTTGTATTTAAAAAAATGAACAAAGACCAAACTTGATAAGTTTTTGAATATTTAAAGGACTAAAATAGGTAAGTTTATAGTTAAGGGACTAAAATCGATAAGTGTATAGTTAAGGAATCAAAGATGATTAGTTTTTTAATAGTTAAAAGACTAAATTTATTAAGTATAAAATTAAGAGACCATTTTAGAGCTACTCAAGGAACTCATTTTCTCTACTTAATAGTGATAAAAGGGAGTGGAGTGAAGTTTGTAATTAATTGTGACTTGACTGAAAACTCAAAAGCAGAAGTGAAGCAGAGATGTCACCTCAATTCTTCAAGTTCATCTTTCTTCATGAATCTAATTTAGTAAGTTAAAATGCAATGCTTTTTCCTTTTGAAGCTTTCATCAGATATGGGATTTCATTTTCGTATGACATTGCATGTGATTTGAAACTTGACTACAATTATTTCCATTTCTATAGCACATCCCAGATGAATTTGTAATCGGCTGGCACAATATGAAAAGTTAAATTACAAAACTCTAATGGCTCAAAGAGGGATGGAATCAGACTATTCAATTGCTTGTGGTTACCTTTTACTCGCATTTTGATGTCTTAATATTTGATTTAAGTGAATGTTTTTAGACTGTTACCCACCCCTTGGCCGTTTAGCCTTTGCCCTGCCACATTGCCTGCCATCCATAGTTAGACTCATAATGTTAGTATGTTATGACACATCACAGGTATCCACTGCGAAGAGGTGAAGCTTGAGAAACAAGACACAATTTGTTTCGTGCTAAAAGAGGGAAGGAGACAGAAAAGGCATGTAATTCCATTTTTTTTAGTAACAATTAAGATACTCTTACTTTGTTGTTATTGAATTATTATAATAGTCTTCTCTTTCTCTAAGATTCCACAGCCTCTGTCAAGAAAAATGGGATAATCCACACTTCATTGTTTCTATGCAGCCTAGCGTGCTTATACTTTCAATTGGTAAGAAGATATCGACTCCTACCTGTTAACTTTTTCAAGAAATTTATCAATTGCGACGAGTTTCTAATGAGAGAAAATTGGCGTGCAAAGTTGTTTGGCATTCAATCATCGTTTGTGGTGGGCAACAATTTAATTTAAAAGAGCATGACAACACTTGTGTACTCATGATGTGACACTATTCTCCGAGCCACAACTACTGATTCCTGAAATATATAGTCAGTCAGTCGCCCATTTTGCATTCTCTACTTTAGCTTTCTGTTTTTGTGATGTGATGATGATAATTTTGTATTTTACTAAGCAATTGGAGTATGTATTTTTGGGGAAGAATTTGTTGATACCTACTAGTATATTATTGTAGCCTGAAAATCACCTATTTTCTATGTAAGATTATTAATGCTCTCTCTGTTCTTGCACAAGCATATGTATTGCCATCTATGTTGAATTCAAATGGATGAAAATTATTAGGTGATTTGTTTTCATATGTCTAAAATTTCCGACCTCCAATTTGAAGTTGGATTTTTCCTGAGGTTGATTTTTGACATTTTTTAATATTGTATATATAGCATTTAATTATGCAAACACTGTTAAGCAGACATTTATTTGTATGGAAGGAAAAAAAACAGAGCAAGAACAATTAAGAAGAATGAGAGCAGAGAGTTTGTTACCTGTTTATGCTTTAATTTGACGCCCGCCTAGTAGTTTCTTTTATTTTAATTTAACACATAGTAGCTTCTTTTATTTTAATTTGATACGGAGTAGTTTCTTTTATTTTAATTTGACACGAAGTAATGTGTTGTTTTGATTTCATATGGAAGTCCAGTAAAAGAAAGGAAATTTTAGAAATAGCAAATATAATAAGGCTCTATATTTATAGTTTCAATAATTTCATTTTGTAGCTATAATTTTGTATGCTATATAGGCTGCAGTTTGTATATTTTTATCTGTTTGTATATTTCGCTTGTGAATATACAAAATAAGGTAAATATATATAAAAAAAAATTTGTATTTATACATTAAAGAATTTTTCAGAACTTCTTTTATATATTTCGCTCGCAAATATATAAACAAAAGTAATTTATTAATTCTTTCATAAATCATGTATAAATAGCTGGGGTAAAAGGAGCAGCTCCATTTATCTTCAGCTTAAAGCAGCCTTCATCACCAATATGAAACTTAATTATTCCATCAACAACTTTGTTTAGCCAAGTCCCCAATAGTCTTTTCCTTTTACCTCTTTCTTTAAGACATGATAACTTTTTTCACAAACAGCCTTTGCTAGACCCAAACATGTCTTCCACCTAATTCATTTACATGCTCAGACAATGACATAATATATCACATCCTCACTCTACCCTAATTTTTAACTCAAAAATCACTTAACTATAGATTCTTTTCATATAAAGTCACTCAACATATTCAATTAATTTTTTCAATAAAAATTGAAAATTTTATTTTAAATTGATATTTTTAAAAATAAAAATTGTCTACATGAAAATTTTATATTTAAACTAAAATTTTGAAAAAAAAAACATCATTTAAATCATTGAAAAAATTAATTATATAAGTTGAGTGACTTTCTTTGAAAAAAGTTCATAGTTGAATGACTTTAGAGTTAAAAATCAAAGTTGAGTGACTTTTTTTTGTAAAGAGTCCATAGTTGAGTGACTTTTTTGTACAAAAAATTCATAGTTGAGTGATCATCTAAGATATTATCTCATCAAACAATCTATCTTTACTTTAAAGGCATACATTGATGTTTGAGTTTTCAAAACTTATAAAGGTTTCACAACTTGCACTAAAAAAAAGGTTCAATTTTGTGGGAGTTAAAATTACAAATAGCGAGGTTTAGAACCCCCACAATTTGTTGTCATGGGATTTCATGTAGGATGAGGCTGCACTTAGAGTCTCTGAGTCGTAATCATATTTAGTGACATAAGTTGATTCTGTTCCATTCGTCTGCACTTACAAGAAAATAATTTTAAAAATTGCACAAAAGCGATAGTGTTAGCACGACTTAAACATTGCTTGTACTCTCTTATCAATATATATTATATGGAGAAAGAACTAAAATCCCCTTTAACTATTTGAATTGATACAAAATTACTCTTCATCCACCTTTCAGTCCCCTAATACCCCTGGCGTAAGTCTTTTGGCTCAAAAATATCTTTATGTCTAACGGTCCACACTCATAAGGTGATTAAGGGCAATATTGTATCAAATCATATACTTTAAGGGCATTTTAGACCATTTCCCGTTAAAATAATTTGAAATTACTTTACGTATGAGCTCATATGATCGTCCTAATTTTGAATTCCATAGTAAATTAAAAAAATAAATAGTCATCTACTCTCCACACTCCCCCCACCCCACCCCACCCAACCCTTCACTTCCTCTCTCTTCTATTTTTTTTTTCTTTTTTGATCTTGTCCACTATTTTTAAAAAAAAATTCCACTTTTGACAAACACAAGAGAGAAAAAGGAGGAAAATAATGACAATATCATATATAAATAATTAGCTCAATAAAAGATGATTTAATTAAACCACTGTGTACATATACTATATTGTTTTTGTGTGTACCTAAAATTCAAAATAAAAGAATAAAAATAACCTTTTCTCATATCTCACCCTACCTCACCATGATAATAATACAAATTAAAAGAATATGAACATATAAGTTCATTTTAAGTTTGAGTTCATGATATCCTTATTAACAATAAAAGATTCAAAAAGAATCGAAAGATAAAACAAAGAAGACATTTGGATAATTCATNGTTAAAATAATTTGAAATTACTTTACGTATGAGCTCATATGATCGGCCTAATTTTGAATTTCATAGTAAATTAAAAAAATAAATAGTCATCTACTCTCCACACTCCCCCCACCCCACCCCACCCAACCCAACCCTTCACTTCCTCTCTCTTCTATTTTTTTTTTTCTTTTTTGATCTTGTCCACTATTTTAATTTATTTTTTTTCCACTTTTGACAAACACTAGAGAGAAAAAGGAGGAAAATAATGACAATATTCATATATAAATAATTAGTTCAATAAAAGATGATTTAATTAAACCACTATGTACATATACTATATTGTTTTTGTGTGTACCTAAAATTCAAAATAAAAGAATAAAAATAACCTTTTCTCATATCTCACCCTACCTCACCATGATAATAATACAAATTAAAAGAATATGAACATATAAGTTCATTTCAAGTTTGAGTTCATGATATCCTTATTAAGAATAAAAGATTAAAAAAGAATCGAAAGATAAAACAAAGAAGACATTTGGATAATTCATAGATAATTTAATATTAATAAAAATAATAATCTTTTCTTAAGTGGACAATAAGATGGGACGAGTATGAATTTTAGTTGGATTCCCATTTAAGAGTTGTTACAATAAATTGGGTGTTGATTTAAAATATGCTAATAGAAAGATATCATGAAATTAATAATTTTCTTAATATTATTTTCAAGTGTATCGTGCATTATATGAATCATATGTGGTATTTATTATTTATTTGAGAAAGGATTAAATTTGGACCAATTAAGATAGGTAACATAATAAATAAATATTTAATAATTTTACTTTAGGGGAACCGTTAAAAATAAAGGAAAATATGAGCCAAATGATTAATATCAAGGGTATTTTTTAGCCAAAAGGTTGGCGTCAGGGGCATTTGGGGGTCACAAGGTGGATGAAGGATAATTTTGTACCAATTCAAATAGTTGAGGGGCAGTTTAGGCCCTTCATGATATATTATATTATTGTTTGTTATTATACCCGTGTTTCCCAATAGTGGAAAGCAAAATTGAGATGCTTTGGGTATGTGAAAAGGAGATATACGGATGTCCTAATTGGAGGTGCCTAAAATTTTCCAAGTATGGTTTCAGGAGAGGTAGACATAATAAGTTTCGGAGAGAGGTGATTAGACGGGATATGGCCCAATGTCAATTTACCCCCGACATGACCTTAGCTAGAAAGTTGTAAAGACACTGCTTAGGATATTAGGTTAGCAGATAGTAGAGTGTGGTCTCGATTATCCTTCCACACTAGAAGTCGTAGTAATACTATCAGATGGTTTCAACTGTTTTTACTTCAAATATCGTATTTTCTCTTTTGTTATAGTTACTACACAAGATGTTTTTTCATGCTTTCAATAGTATTTTGTCATGGCTTCTTCGTTTGACCTTTTGGCTCTCAAATATCCCTGATGTCAACCTTTCGGTTCAAAAATACTCTCAATATTAACCCTTTGATTTATATTTGCCCTTATTTTTAACAATCACCTAAAGTAAAATCATTACATATTTATTTATTATGTTGCCTAATATGATTGGTCCGAATTTAAACTCTTCTCAAATAAATAATAAAATCACATATGACTCATATTTTGACCCAATACGCTTGAAAATAACTATTCAAAAAATTAATAATTTCATGATATCTTAATATTGACATATTTTAAATCAACCTCAATTTATTATAAACCCAATTCATAACTGGGTAACCAACTAAAATTTATGTTCAACGTGTCTGATAGTCCGTAAAAAAATTATTATTTTTTATTAATATAAAATTTTCTATCAATTATCTAATTATTCTATTCATTCCCTCTTTTTATTCTTTTATTGAGCTCTTATTTTTTAATAGGATATCAAAGTCTCAAACTTGAAATGAACTTACATGTTCATATTTTTTAATGTATTTAGTCATATATCTCAGAGATTAAAAAATTACCAACTTGAAAATAGACAAATTTTACTAGTCACACACATATATATATAATTTTCTATTTATTAAAAGTAATTTTCTGAGTATTTAAGTAATTTATTAAACTGTAACCTAGTCATATTTAATCAGTAATTTATTAAACTGTAACCTAGTCATATTTAATCAGTGTGTATATATATATATATATATAAAAAAAAAAAATTTCTATTTATTAAAAAGTAATTTTCTGAGTTTCTTTAAGTAATTTATTAAACTGTAACCTAGTCATATTTAATCAGTAAATCCGAAAAAGAAGAAAAGGTAATTTACCGAGTTTCTTAAGGGTCTGTTTGGAAAGCCNCCTGTCTTACATCCTTTACATTTAAACTATATATCTGTATTATTATTATATCTTCTTTCGGCTTCTTGCAAAGCTTCATCTACTTCATATCCTTCTTGTATTATTTCTACATTCATAAACTCTTTTTCTTCTTCTAATTCTAACTCTTCTTCTACGTTCGTTTGGTTAGAATAATTATAATTTGTGAATCTAATAGATGTTTCTCCTTTTGTATTAGTATACATTAGATGAGATTCTGGTATGAGTACTTTCTTTTTATTAAAATGTTCTAGGTTCCATTCTAATCCTGCATATTCTTCTGGATTTGTTTTTATTGGTTTTATTAATTTTATTCCTTTGTTACCTATTACCTCTACTACATCTTCCACTTTTAATCGAAACCTTGTATTACTTCTAGATGCAACTTTTCCAATGAAACCTATACACATTAGTAAATTATTTTCGCTACTCATTTCTTCGTA
Source organism: Solanum stenotomum (assembly GCF_019186545.1). Lineage (NCBI taxonomy): Eukaryota > Viridiplantae > Streptophyta > Magnoliopsida > Solanales > Solanaceae > Solanum > Solanum stenotomum. The sequence goes on along the minus strand of NC_064282.1, from coordinate 67,111,782 downwards.
GCCTTTAGTCTGGATTTCTATTTTTATGTACTTTCCGAATTCTCCTAAAATAATCATAAAATCCGGGCTAATATAAAATATTCCTCCATTATTGGTCATGTGTATATATATATATATATATAATTTTCTATTTATTAAAAAGTAATTTTCTGACTTTCTTTAAGTAATTTATTAAACTGTAACCTAGTCATATTTAATCAGTAAATCCGAAAAAGAAGAAAAGGTAATTTACCGAGTTTCTTAAGTTATGAAATCAGTAAATCAGTTTCGTATTTTATAAATTACTTAATTATTCATTTTTTTTTCTTACAGTTTCACCAATGAATATTAAGAAAAAAGAAGAAGTAATTTACTGATTTGATGGTCATGCAAATTGAATACACATACATAATTTCTTCTCTCTCATATTATACTTATGAGACAAGTTATATTTGTATGTAGTTACAATACCATAATTTTTTAGTATATTTTAGCTTTTAGATATTTTAGATTTAGATCCATTTATTTATACATAACTATGTATAATTTTAAATAATCATTTTTTATAAATTATTTAATCAAGGAAAATTGGATTCACAATTTTATCATTTTTAATATACTTATTTATTATAAATGAGTATATATTTTACATAAGGAGTCTAAATGTATCGGTATTTTGTATTTAACATTTATATCAAAAAATAAATATATTTTTACAGATATTGGATTCACAATTTTATCATTTTTAATATATTCATTTATTATAAATGAGTATATATTTTACCTAAGGAGTCTAAATATATCAGTTTTTTGTATTTAAAATTTATATAAAAAATAAATATATTTTTACAGATAAACACAAATAAGGCAATTTTATAACTCCTTAAGATAACTTCGCAATAACCATCCACTAAACAAGGAATTTTTAACTACATTTTTCACTGCATCTTGAAAGTCACGTACTATATATAGATATTTCCAGTAATAACTTTACATTGTTCTCCTATATTCAACAATAAGTGGCTTTGCAATTTAACACAATCTCAAAAATTACATCCAAATCAATGCATTGGAACTTGAAAGTTCGTCTTATTCGATTGTGGATAATTCCTGATAAATTCAAAGCAGAAATACCTTACTCTTTGGAGATGATTTTACAAGAAGAAAAGGTCGAGTGAGGATTTTGATTGCGAGAAGAACACAAGGTTATATGCAAATATTGAGTTGTTGAAGTAACTCTAATTATACCTAAACAGTATTTGTCAAACATTCAAAAGGTAAAAATTAGAATTAATACATATACCCTCTATTTTGTTTATTCTTAAATTTATTTATCAAATTTTTATGTGCAAATCATAGAGTATTATGTGAAGGTCTTCGTTTGTTATCTTTGATTATCTACTTCGAAGTTGTTGTAAACCTTTAATCAATTGAAGTTAATCTGAATCAGTTGATGCTCATCTAATTATTGACTTGCAGTTGTATATAATTTATTACTCCATTTAAAAGAAGATGTACTTTCTTTGTTTCTTTTCATTAAATTTATTAAAATTTGGTTGGATTAGATTATTTTATTTTTAATTACTGGAAAGTGATGTATTTGTTTTTAGTTTAGGCTTTTCTTATCAATGCTAGAAGACTATATCCTAAAACAAGATGGATTTGGGATGAAAGTACCTATACTTGCAGTATTTTTTTTTAAAAAAATATTATTAAACTGTATTTTGTAATGAAAGTACCTATACTTGCAGTATTTTTAAAAAATAAATATTATAAAACTGTATTTCATAAAAAAAAAAACATAAAAACTGACATTTGAAATTTAACAAAAAAAAAGTAATGCAATAGAAACTGTGAATTGACACAAAACACACAAGTTAAATATAAAAAATACAAAAACAAAAAAAAATACCAATTAACAATTTATTTTCATTTTAATTGATACATAATTTAAGAAGTTCTCAACCTTTATACTTTAATTCATTCAAGTTTAATTTTAATTGCATAGAAAAATTATATTATAAATGCATGCTTGAAACATAAAACATATTGTTATTACTTATGTTTTATATAAAATTAATTTATTAACTGTTAAAAATCTAATTAAAAAACAAATATGCGTGAAAACAAAATCAATTTCGGATTATTTTCTTATGCATAATTATATATTTTAGTCTAATCTTAATTATTATTATTATTATTATTAGTTTAAAAGTTCCTACACACACATTAATGGAAAAAATAGTTTTAGATAAAACAATTTCATAACTCTCCATCCTTTACTACGGAGTCCTATAATCAATAAAAAAAAATGTGTTGATAATCTTTTATTTTATCAGTAGTTATCTTAATATAACCTATAATCTATAAGTTCTATCTTTACCTATATATAAAATAATCAAACTAATAATAATAATAATAATAATAATAATAATAGATTTCTGTTTAAATAAAACTAATAATAATAATAATAATAATAATAATATAATATAATAATAATAATAATAATGTATTTTTTTTATAAAAAAAAACAGCCAACTAAATATGTCCTTTTAATCTTTATTTTGAAAAAAAATAGTAATAATTATCCAACTAAATAGGAAGTTTTAAAACTTCCCATTACACTCTCCCTTCTAAATAAATTGAACAACTTTTAAATTATAATTATTTATTTTAAAATAAACCACGTATGAAAAAAAATATGGTTTTTAATCTTTAGTTTGAATTAAAAAAAATACCCAACTAAATAGGAAGTTTTAATACTTCCTATTACACTCCTACTTCTAAACAAATTGAAGAACTTTTAAATTAAAATTATTTATTTTAAAAACCCCAAGTACGGAAGTTTCTTTTAGAATTTATCATTTAAATATATCATTTATTTCAGATTTTTTTTTTTTGCATTTTAAAATAAATATTTTCTTAATAAACTATAACTTTTTTTCTAAAAAATAGAACTGATGATAATGATAATGATAATGATAGTGATAGTAATAATAATAATAATAATCCAAGTATAATGTTATTATAAACATAATTTAACAATTTATTTTCATTTTAATTGATATATAATTTAAGAAGTTCTCAATATTTTATACTTTAATTCATTGAAGTTTAATTTTAATTGCATAAAAAAATTATATTATAAATGCATGCTTGAAACATAAAACCTATTGTTATTACTTATGTGTTATATAAAATTAATTTATTAACTATTAAAAATCGAATTAAAAAAAATATGCGTGAAAACAAAATCAATTTCGGATTATACTCTTATGCATAATTATATATTTTAATCTAATCTTAATTATTATTACTTTAAAATTATTACACACACATTAATGGAAAAAATAGTTTTAGATAAAACAGTTTCATAACTCTCCCTTCTTAACTACAGAGTCCTATAATCAATGAAAAACTGTGTTGATAATCTTTTATTTTATCAATAGTTATCTTAGTATAACCTATAATCTATAAGTTTTATCTTTACTTATATATAAAAAAACCAAACTAATAATAATGATAATAATAATAAATTTCTATTTAACTTAAACTAATAATAATAATATAATATAAAAATAATAATAATTTATTATTTTTTTAAAAAAAAGACCATCCAACTAAATATGTTCTTTTAATCTTTTTGAAAAAAATAGTAATAATTATCCAACGAAATAGGAAGTTTTAAAACTTCCCATTACACTCCCACTTCTAAACAAATTGAAGAACTTTTAAATTAAAATATTTATTTTTTAAAAAAAAAAACACATATGGAAAAAGATCTGGTATTTTAATCTTTATTTTGAATAAAAAAAATACCCAACTAAATAGGGAGTTTTAAAACTTCCCATTACACTCCTACTTCTAAACAAATTGAAGAACTTTTAAATTAAAATTATTTATTTTACAAACCCCAAGTATGGAAGTTTCTTTTAAATTTATCATTTAAATATTATTTAATATTTTAAGTTTTATTTCAATTTTTTTTTTTTGCTTTTTAAAATAAATATATTTTTAATAAGATATAACCTATAATCTAAAAAATAGAACTAATAATGATATTATAATAATAATAATAATAATAATAATAATAATAATAATAATAATAAACAACATAATTTAATGTCTTCTATGTTGTTTTTTATTATTATTATTATTATTATTATTATTATTATTATTATTATTTATTTATTTATTTTTGCAGGTTTTCAACCTTAACACAAGATAAATGAGGAATTGTCATAGTAAAAATTATAAAATGATAATCTCTATCACTATCATAAACATAGAAGGCATTAAGTTATGTTTTCATAATATTACTTTTAAAGGACAATCAAATTTCAAAATTGGAAAATAATTTTATGAGAAATAAAATTTAAACTTTTGAATTTAAGATAAATAATATTTATCTATATCTAGCTAGCGTTAAATTTTATCTTGAACAATATCACTATTATAAGTCATTTAGCAAATTTAAAACTATTCACGATATTATATAACAACATTAAATTAAATTGAAAATTGCAATTTTAAAATATACGATAAGTTTTTAATTTTCAATTTTTAACTTTTTAAATTTGAATTCAAAGATAACTATAATTACAGATAATATGCTTTTATTGGATAAAATTCAAATAAACAACGTCTCCTTTATATCTATATGTTTTATGATATATTTAAATTAAAATTTAATATATCCTCTACATACATTGATTAAATCTAATATAGTGGTTGTACTAATTAAGATTATTTTTACCTTTATATCAATTTTCTATTATATTTTACACAAACTAATACAATAAATAATATTTTGAATCTTTTAATTTTGAATAAAACATATATAAAGTGTTTCAACATGTTATTTAGTCTTATGATATCAAATACTAGTTCATATGGAAGGTTAGAATTGATAAATTATTAACATAATTTATTTTTATTCAAACAACATAAAAAGAATAAACTATATATATATATATATATATAATAAATTAAATTGTGTACTAATAATATTAATTTAATATTGCTCAAATACACAAGGTAATGATTTGTATTATTATTATTATTATTATTATTATTATTATTATTATTATTATTATATATTATTATTATTATAATAATAAATTAAATATATTATTAAGTGCATTGTACATTTTATTAGTTATTTTTAATTATAAAATATTACACTTTAAATTATCCGCGCAACGTGCGGGCACGTATACTAGTTATACTTATGAGACAAGTTATATTTGTATGTAATACTCCCTCCGTCCACTATTGTTTGTCAGATTAAGATCATGTACAATTCTTAAGAAAAATTTAATATAAGGTGCAATTTGACTAATATAATCTTACTATCAATCATTATTAAAATGGTTTGTACTTTTTGAAAACTGTAAAAACAACTTTTTTCACGTTAAAGTAGTCTTGTAACTTTAAAATGACTACTTTTTGAAACTAGTAGTTTTGTAATTATTAAGGGCAAAATTGGAAAAAAATGACTAATTATTTCTTAATTATTTAAATTGACAATTAATTTTGGACTTCTATATTTAGTATACCTGACAAATAATAATGGACGAAGGGAGTAATAATTTTACTTTTAATTATATTTCTGGAAATATGGTGTAGGTGTGCATTTTTTATGTATTGGGAAAGAAAATATAATGCAATTGATGAGAGAGATTCAAAATTGACAAAGAAGGATAAAATGGACAAAAATAAAATTCATTTCTAGAGTGAACATGCAATCTTATTCCATTTTGGCCAAAGGATTTTTCCTAAATTAAAGGAAAAATCCTTTTGGTTAGAAAATTTAGTTAGAATTTGGTCAGAATGTATTTTACTTATATTATTTTATCTTTTTGAATATTTTTACCCTTTTAACTAAAAAAATGGAAAAAATATTTTAAAATAAAAAAGATATTATACACTTTTTAAATTTTCTGACCAAATTCTAATTAATTTTCTGATCATTTAGCATTATCCTAAATTAAAATGGATGAAACACTTTTCATCCCCACATGCACGTCATAAATAAGCTTGGTAATCTGCAAAGTTTTATCTACATTTTGGTAGCAGTTTCCAATTCCAATATATAGTTAGTATAGCTTAATTAAGTGATAGAGTAATGATAAATGACCAGAAATATTTGGCCAGAATTTGGTCAGAAATGTAAAAAGACTAGAATATTCTTGTTTTAATTTTTGTATTTATTTCCTCAATACTTTTCCCTCCAAACAAAACTAACTTTTTTATATTTCCCAAACTCCTTGAACTACTAAAACACAAACTATTTGGCTGCCATGGAAAATGAAAAAATATTTTTGTGTATATTTTTTTGTGTATAGTTTATCCGATTTATTTTTAAAAATAAATATTGTTTAGTTAATAAAAAAATTGTACGCTTTAGTTAAAAAAATATTTTTGTAATTTTGTTTTTATACATTAATATTTTTTTTCATTATATACCAAATTATGTTCTACATATACATAACATACATTCCTTCCTCTATCCTCCCTGAACTCAATTATGATCATAAGGTGCCAACGCATACCTTTGAAAAATTATTTTTTCGCTTAAAATAAACTTCTTTATTAAAAAGAGACAATTAAATTTTTCATTAATAATAACTACAAATGACTATCTTATCTACTTAAGATTATACTTAATTATTTTGTAATACAAAATTAGTAAAATATAGTAATTAAGCTTAGATTAAAAGAGTTTAATTAAATTTTTCTTTAAATATAATCAACTAAATAGATTAGTCTATATAATGGATATTTTTTAGGAGAAAAAAATTATTTTGAAATTTAGATATTTCTAAAAATAATTGATGATAAGACATATATAACTATGTCATAAATAATACATTAATTTTTTATAGTGTAATCATTCCACACAAGAATTAACATATATAGAAAATGGTGAAATTATTTCACTAATTTTAACCATGAATAAAAAATTCAGTTATTCCAATAATATTAATTAAGTGAATATAATGAATAAAAGATCACTCAATACCTACTTATCAATTATAATACTTTAAAATAGATGTATTTTATGTGTATAATAAATTACAATATGTTTAATGTGTATAAATAAAGTATAACATAACTAAGATATATATTTAAAAAATATTTTCATTTAATGTAGAATTTTAATATTTCAATAACGATAATCAAAACTCAAAATACTTAAGAATTGATAGACATCGGCACATTATATAAATACATAAAAAAATTATAAATATGTAGTTTATTTTTTAAAAAATATGTAGTTTAATTTTTAAATATGTAGTTGTAAATAAGTAGTTTAATTTTTTAAAACATAATAACCAAACATAAAATTTAAATATGTAGTTTAATTTTTTAAAACATAATAATTAACAAATATGCAATATTACAACATCAATGTGTAACTATCTTGGGTTATTGTTAAATAAGATCTACACTTATGAACCATATGATTTTTAGTATTTCTTTAATGTGTTGATGTCTACCAATTCTAAAGTATTTTAAGTTTTGATTGTTATTATTGAACTATTTTACATTATATATAAAAAATTATTTAAAATGTAATTTAAATAATTATTTAAATAGGTAATTTAAATTTATTTATATAATAAATGCAATAAAATTACTTAATTTTAAAAATTCTTAATCAGTTTGAAACAAATATTAATTTGAGAGAAAAAAATAATAATATTGTGACTACAACTATGTATACTTAATATTTTAGCATATCATTTAATAACAATTTTTTTTTTTTAATAAAACAACAAATAATACTAATAAAGAAAAATATATATATGATGAAACTTTAATCTAGTTCATGCTTAATAAATTTGTGTTGTCATTATCATCGGAGAACTATGAAGATGTTTTTCTTTCAAATTTTTTTTTATAAAAGTTTATTTTTGAAATCATAAAGAACTTTCTATATCCTTTCCGTGTTATTATAATTTTTCAATGAAGCACCATCAACGTTTTTATCCAAGAAAAATTTGTATACGTCTCTAGTACTAAAATAATAAATAAAAATTAATTCCAATGAGTCTTTATTTGTGTATGATGTGATTCATATGCAATCGAAGATATGAAGACAATCACATAAGAGGAAACATAATTTGAGTTTTCTTCATATTTTGTTCACATACATTTTGAGTATAATTGGATAAAATATATTTTATCATTAATTTTTTTCTAGAAAATCAATGCGTAACAACAACTCCTTTAAGTAAATAAGAGTAATTGTTTAGCCAACTCGGTCAATTTCAGATTTTATTTTTGAGTGTTGTTGATATAAATTTTTAATATTTAAATTTAGATATAAATTATCTTTTCACGATTAGAAATTATAAATTTAAATAGATAATCCACACTTTACTCTCTTTTATACTTTTCAAAAATGTTCTTATCATTAAGAAATAAGAAATGGAAAATAAATAAAGAAAAAAAAAATTAAAACGGGGAAAAATTGAAATTGAAAAAGAGATATATTTTTTTTATTTTTTTACTACTACTGTAATATATATATAAATATAGAGTGGGTGAGACTTATGTTTTCTTTGGTGAATTTTTTGGTTCCCTTCCCATGTTTAACTATGAAATCATCAATAATTAATCTCATTAATCATTTTCAATGTATTGGAAACATAATTGAAGAATAGATTTAATATTTAAGTTAAAGGGTAAAAATGTCCAAAAATAAACTAGTTTATAGTGTGAACATATCTTTTTTTCATTCTGTCCAAATTATGGCCAAAAGGATTTTTCCTAAGTGATAATCTTTTCTCCCTCCGTTTAACAATAGTTATCGATTTTACTAAAAATGGTGTCAATAATATTTGTCAAATTTAGAATATCAAGAGATAATTTACCTTTTGTGTCTATTTTACCTCTTGATATTAAATATTATTTATCTTCTAACACATTTTTGAAACATTAAATTTAATAAAGTCAAAGGATAATATAATAATATTACCCCTATTATTTGTTATTTCTTAAGTAGTGTACCAACGTGGATAATTATTATTAGATAAAGAGAGTATTATTTATGGAAATTGAGAAAAGTTTTTATTGAGTCCAAAGTCAAAAGGGTAAAAGAATTTATCAAAAATTTTAAAAGGGCAACAAAATTGATTTTAGAACACAACTTTATTATGATTGAATTAACATCGTTTAAATTAGAGTGACAGCCGCAAAGTGCGAAATCCCATGCGCCTTAGTCCTTGCCTTGCGTCTTACAAGAGACGGCTTGCGCCTCGCAAGGCGCAGGAGAATTGCGTCTTCCCTGTTAATTAAAAAAAAATAAAATTAGCAATAATGCCATAGAATCCCACTAAGTAATTAAAGAAATTGAGCTGCTATTTCTTCAAGACAGAAAATAAATTAATCCATGCATGTTCCAATCTCATAACACGTCTGGAGCACTTGCATTATTGCTAATAAAAATAGCAGAAAATTGCTAATAATTTTTTTTTATTTCATTTTACTATCTTTGTCGTGGTTAAAACTTAAAAGAAGTTAAATTAATATAAGAACTATTTTCTTTTTAATTGCAATTTTATAATGAAATAAAAATTCAGCTTATGAAATGGCATGTAATAATAAAACTCTCAATAACAAGAGATAAATTAATATAAGAAATATTTTTTAAATTGCAATTTTATAATGAAATAAAAAAATTATTTCATTATAAGAAATAGAGAGATCAGAGTGAAGAAGACAAAAAGAAATTATGCATAACTGTACCTAAAAGAAATACAAGCATTGATTAGCTTCCTTACAACGTGACACGTGTCAAATATGATAAATATGCTTACAAAAGATATCCAAGTCTCAAATTAATTGTCATTTTATAATGAAATAATAGGTATTAGCATCCTATTTGAGACTTTCATTTCAATACAATGATCAAGGATACATGACAGTTAAATTTATTTTTTAATTAACAGGGAGGACGCAATTCTACTGCGCCTCGCAAGGCGCATGGGATTTCACGCTTTGCAGCTGTCACCCTAATTTGAACGACGTTAATTCAATCGTTATAAAGTTATCTTTTTAGTTCTAAAATTAGTTTTGTTATTACATTTTTGATAAATTCTTTTACCCTTTTGGTTCCTGACTCAATTTTTATTCATAATTTTTGAAATTTGAATCTAGGGACCATTTGAGGGTGAACATCAAAACACTATATCTTAATTTTTGAAGAATATCTAATTTCTAATACTATGATATGAAGTATGAACCAAATATTTAACTAAAACTTTATATCCCATCCGTCCACTTTAAATTGTCGTAGTATTTAGATTTTTGTCTAACATTTTNNACCTACTTTAATATGAAAATTAACAAATAAATTAAAAAAAAGAATTTGTAATGCATTTTGTTCAATACTTTTTGACTATTGATTCATATTTTTGAGAGTGTATTACTCTAACTATCAAAGATTTGAAGAAATAGAGTGCAAAAAGAGTTACAAAGAATAAATAATGTGAGTGTTAACGAAAAAAATGTAAGACTCCAAAATAATATTTCCTTAATTTCTTCTATTTGAATGAAATTAAAATACATAATTTTTTATTTATAAAAATTTGAGGCCCCAAAAATTGAGGGCTAAGGCTAATGCCTAAAATTTTATAGGCAAGAGCCGGCCCTGTACAATGATCAAGGATACATGACAGTTAATTTTTTTTTTAATTAACAGGGAAGACGCAATTCTACTGCGCTTCGGAAGGCGCAAGCCACTACAGGCGCATGGGATTTCGTGCTTTGCAGCTGTCATTGAAGGACGTTATTTCAATCGTTATAAAGTTATCCTTTTAATTTTAAAATCAATTTTGTTATGGCATGTTAGACAAATTTTTTTTTACCCTTTTAATTCCCGACTCAATTTTTATTCATAATTTTTGAAATTTGAATCTAGGGACCATTTGAGGGTGAACATCAAAACACTATATCTTAATTTTTGAAGAATATCTAATTTCTAATACTATGATATGAAGTATGAACCAAATATTTAACTAAAACTTTATATTCCATCCGTCCACTTTACGTTGTCGTAGTGTTTAGATTTTTGTCTAACATTTTAAAATGTATTTTTTCATCATATTGATATACAAAGAATTGCAATTTATAGTACTTTTCATATAGTTTTTGAATATCTGAATTTTTTTGTTTAAAATATCAAATTAATATAATCTAATTTTCCTTTAAAAATTAGTCAAATTAACTTTCGAAAATCACAACATGACAATTAAAAGTAGACGGAGGAAGTATATACTAAATAATCCAACTTTTAATTTTTTCTATTATAATAAAAAAAATTATGCTTCCTCCATAACTTTATCCATCAATCAAGTGACCTCTAAATATAAAGGATCGTCGTTCTTTAGTCATCAAGTATTAGAAGGCGTTTATTGGTGATGAGATTTTGAATTTTCTTACTTTATTTAAAATTTATAAAGTTAGAGTTGAAAATAGAGTTTTGTTTGATTATACTTTTGGAAAGAAGAGAAGTGAACGCTTAAAATGTCAGCCCAAACTAAATTTAGAAATTTTATAATCAAGCGTTGATTTTAAAATAAAATTAATGGTTATTCCAATAACAAAAAAAGTAAATACTTCAATTCTTATATATGGCGATTGTTCATGGATAAAACTTTCTCCGTTTTAATTTGTTTGTCTTACTTTCTTTTTAATTCATTAGAAAAAGGACGTTTTCTGTTTGGCAATCCTCTAATTTTAACTTTCAATATGACATGTTTAAGACAAAAAAAAATTAAAACGTATTTTTGATACATTCTATATATCTTTAATTTAAAACTATAAAATAAAAAAAAATCTTAAATTTCATATCAAATTATAATGGGACAAGGGTTTGAAAAATACTCCATCTTTGGTCGGATTTGTTGTTGCGATACTAAACTTTCATAAGGACCAATTACTTTCCTAGACTATTTAATACCGTATTTTAAACATATATATTTGTCCACGTGGATATAAAAAATAATGCAAAATTATAAATAGTAATGTGTCCACGTGGGCACATATATACCTTTAAAATACACTATTAAATAGTTCAGGGGGTAAAAAATACGGTATTAAATAATTAGGGAGTTAATAGGTCCTTATGAAAGTTTAGTATTACAACAACAAATCCAATCAAAGTTAAGGTATTTTTCAGACTCTTACCCCAATTATAATCAAACAAATACTTTGAAACGAACAAATATATAATTTTTAGGCTGTGCGAACATGTTAGGAATTCAGAAAAGCCAAAAAAACACTTAAAAGTAACTATTTACTTGCCTCCTCAATTCTTGAGTTAATCAATCAGATTGAGTGATGGATTTGATTTGAAAATATTGCACTTTACAAATACTAGTACTCCCTCCGTCCCTATTTAGTTGTCCATATTTTCTTTTTTGGTTGTCCCTATTTAGTTGTCCATTTTGACAAATCAAGAAAAGACAATAAATTTTTTCCTATTATACCCTTATTTGTACTTCTTGAAAATTATAAAAGTGTATGTTGTTTCCCTCCAATTTATTTCACTTGAATTCAAAGAAGTGGTTGTAATTTTGAAGTGACAAGTTGTCATAAGGGTAAAATTGTAACTTCACTGTGCTAATCATTGTTGCCTTAATCTGTGTGTCATTTCTAAAGTGGACAACTAAAAAGGGACGGAGGGAGTATTAAATTTATTTTTATAAGATTTGATTGATAACAACACTATTATCTGACCAAAAAAAACACTGTATTGAACATCAAAATGGTCATATTTATGTTTTGGTATTCTTAGACCTCCCCTTTAATGCAATAGCGAGCAATTTTACATCTACCATANTAATTTTGTTTTAATTTTTTTTAAGTATAAAAACCTTAAATTAATCAACTTTTTACCATGTTAATAGCTTAAAGGGTATTTCAGACATTTTGATAAAAAAAAGTGTTTACCAACACTTATTTGCCAAACACATCAACAACTTTTTTTTTAACTGCAGCACTTTTATTCAAATACATAACTACTTATTTTAAAAATAAGTTCCAGCACTTTAAAAAGTTACTTTTTTTAAGTCAATCCAAACGGACTCTTAGACCTCCCCTTTAATGCAATAGCCAGCAATTTTACATCTACCATATTATAGTACTAAATAAAATCATTCTGCAGGTGGATTTAGAAAAGCAAACATGGCTCTTAGTGAAGGATTTTGCCTTGGGAATTCTTCTTCTACTAAAAACAATAATGTTGTGCAACCAAAATTCTACAAGATAATATTGTTCCAAGACGAAAGCATCCGTCTGGTATGTACAATTAATTTCTCTCCTTTTTTTCTTCTTCTTTTGATTTCTGTTTCTTAATTCCACCATGTGTGTTTCTATTGAAACCAAATTAGATATATAGTGGTGTGTATAGTTAAAACATAATGAAGATTGATGATAAATTTAGGCTTATAGTTTTGTATGAGTTGTAGGAATTAAGGGGCTATTTTAGGTGTAAATTTTAATGAAAGAGTCAAGTATATGGTTACATTAAGGGGGGAAAAGCTTCACTAACAGTATAAATGATCAAGTTTATGAATAATTACATTGTTGATGAATGGAATCCCATTATTTCATTTTCGAACATATGTTGCATAGATCTACTGAAATAGGACAATGAGTTTGTATCTGTGTTTCTACTTGTACTTTATGTTGCTCGCTCGGACTCTTTAAAAATGTTGATGAGTGCTTGTCAGATGCTCCAAAAGTTGTGCATTTTGAAGAATCTGAGAAACATAGGTTCTAGTTGGCTTGTGGGCATACCTTTTATTTTAGTAGTTAGTTATGGAAAAAAAACAGAGAATGTATTTTGCAGGCTTTTCTTAGGATTAATTGGTACTATATGTATATTACTGTCTTTGATTCTGAGATTTATGAAACTGAATCAAGATTTCATTTGCACACATGCAGAGGATTCCGAAAGGCTTTGTCAAAAGATGTTGCAACAACATTTTAAACCCTGTGTATCTTGAGGTTCCCAGTGGACAAGTATGGGAGGTTGAAGTGCAACATTCTCAAGGTCAAATTTGGCTTACCAAAGGATGGCAGGATTTCTGTGACTATTATTCGATAAGCTGTGGTCACTTTTTGATGTTCGGATACAATGCTCGTTCACATTTTAATGTCACTATATTTGATTTGAGTGCAGCAGAAATTGAATATCCATATAGTTTACGCACTTTCCATTGCCATGAAACACACCATGCACCAGAAACTGACCTGTCCGAGTCGAATTATTCTGTTGATATCCTAGAAGATATTCCAAGAAACCACAAATTGAAAGAAAAAGTTCCTGATATGATTGATCATTCTGTTGAAAACCTAGGCGATGGACAGTTCAGCAAAAGGAAAAGGCACGAAGATGATGTAGCTTCACCTTCTTTCACAAGAGAGGGCCAAAGTGAGGTTCTTTTTGGCTATGACCTGAATGAAAATCAAACTTGGATAATTTAGTACTATGAGTTTTAAGTTCTGTGCACCGATATTGTAAAACACAAGAGAGGGCCAAAGTGAGGTTCTTTTTGGCTATGACCTGAATGAAAATCAAACTTGGATAATTTAGTACTATGAGTTTTAAAGTTCTGTGCACCGATATTGTAAAACTAATTACACAATCAAGTCACTTATTAGGTCGTAAATCTTTATGGGTAAGTACTACTAGTAATAAGTAGCTTCGTAGAAATGGTGAAAAGAAACTTACATTGTTGTTGTATATAACTTAAATTCATCTAGTGTTAATATAATAATTTTATTGAAGACTGCAGGATTCACAAGCAAGAATCCAAGAGTGTTTACGATCAGAACAAGACGGTAATGGATAAAGAGAGCACTACAGCATATCAACAAGCAAAAACTTTTAAATCTAAGAATCCGTTCATTATAGTTTTTATGCAACCATCATATGTCGCTGCTCCATTCAATCTGGTAAGCTACAAGCTGTAATCTTTATGGACTTTGCAGTGCTCTGATATTTTTTTATTCCATTGCACTATCGTCAAAATCAATTTACTTAGTCATCTCCTTTGGCAGTCCATAGCGTCGAAGTTTGCTAGGAAGTATTTCCTTGAGAACGATGGCAATCTAGTGCTTCGTGTTCCAGGAAGTGGATCTTGGTCTGTCAAATGCACTATCGGAACAGCAAATGCTAAAGTTGGTTCTGGTTGGAAGGCATTCGTGTTAGAAAATAAGTTAAAAGTTGGAGATGTTTGTGTATTTGAAGTGCTCAAGGGACAGCTCTTTGTAGATGTCATAATATTTCGTGCAGCTGGGAGCACACTTATGCACGATATTGATATTGTTGATGTTGATAATCACTTGGCTGCCGTGAAAATGTTGAAGATATAAGCTCATAGGGGTATACATAATATCATCATGCATCTCTGTTTTGAAGTTGTGACTTTACTACTTTAATGTATAAAAAATGTGACTTTATTGTATAGTATATAAACTTCATGCTATTTTGATGATTAGAGCAATTCTTATGGATTGACTGGTAGAAGCACACAAAAGGTTAGAACTAAGGCTTGAAAGCGTATTACCTCACAGTTTAATATATTGGAATGTTTCGTGTTAGAGGAGGTTGTCTGTCATCTTTAGTTACTTTGCATTACCTCAATGCTTATTGCCTACAAATATGAACAGATTTAGGTTGAAATTTGTCACCAACTCTGATTCTCTGCTAAAGTTGTGTGAAGTTCAAATTTTCGTAAGCTCACGAAGGCAGATGTGATTTCTTTTGGTTATTTTTCAACATTACAATTGTTAATCATACTTTCCCATGTAGTTAGTTATTTGGCTGTCATACAGATGCATCAAGTATATCTTTTTGGGTACTAATAACTTGATGCTAATGCAACCTGTAATAACTTAGACGTATAATATACACACATGCATAGCACATGTCCAGAACTAGTATCGATATATAGAAAGGGCATAGACCTGCCACATCTCTCACATCAGATACCACATTTTTTGGTACTTTCTCTTTCCGCAGATATTATATACAATTGTACTTTGATATACTCCCATGAATATTTAAGACCTGATATGACTGTACATCACAATTTCTTCTGCTTCATCTAAAAACAACACAAGTTAAGGTAAAAGATTGATTCAATTGTAGACAAAGCACTAGATAATACTGCGACCTACAAACATATCCACTTGGTGAGTTCATCTCAAACTCAAAAACTGCCACTGGATTATATCCATGGCTTCCTCAAGAAAGTTCGGAATTCACTTCCGCTTTTCGCTTGAAGCAGCTCACAACCATGTCGCTAAAAGGGAAAATCGTCTAAGGCTTGATTGCTCCGTCATCCTCCGTCCACTCCATTTCCACCTTTAAGTAGTGGTGTTGGTGTTTCTCGTTGCAATCATTCTAGCAAATCCCTTTCTTGAACCATAGGTAAGAGATATGACAAAAGATGGCCCCTAGAGCAAAATAAAAGGGAAGGAGCATTGTTGTTTGCGAGGTCTTGATCATTTATATGGACCCATTTTTCTATCCATTTTTGGAAATTTGGTACCTATAAACCATTCCTAAAAAGCGATCGGCTCATGTTGGGCATGATGAATCACTTGTTGCCAACCTTTTGCCAATTGCCAACAACACAGAAGTACCCCTGCTTTGT
The DNA here is from genome assembly GCF_019186545.1 of Solanum stenotomum. Classification (NCBI taxonomy): domain Eukaryota; kingdom Viridiplantae; phylum Streptophyta; class Magnoliopsida; order Solanales; family Solanaceae; genus Solanum; species Solanum stenotomum. The sequence continues at coordinate 67,095,124 of NC_064282.1, read as the reverse complement.
GTATATATTGAAATTTTGAAACAAGTCTGTGAAAATGCTAAGAAATAAAATACCCGACAATTGGCTAAGCAAATAAGTCAACTTCAATGTGGACTTGTTGTGCGAAGAGTGCGTTATGACCCATGGTTGCTTGCATGGTGGGAGCGTCTCCTTCGTTGTGGGTAAACGAGAAACTCGACTCTACAAACCAGAGAAAAGGCTGCACAGTAGTAGTAATAGCGTTAAGACCAAAGCTTTTATAGTGCTAGCAGGAATACAAGTGAATTATTCCCTCAAAATTGAATGACTGATATGAAAAAAATGCTACCGGGGGTGTTATGTGATAGGAGGGTGCCTACCAAGTTGAAACATAAGTTCTATAAGACAATCAATGTTTCTGCTAAATTCCAACACATTGACAAGATGAGCATCACAAATATGTGGATGCTAAGATTAATGTGCAGTCAGCCACACAATCAAATAAGACTGAAGTGATAACATTCAGTCAATGTTTGGCAGCAGAAAATCATCTTTGGGAACATGCTTGGATGATCTAAGACCACTCTTTAGACATACACCACTCGGACCACTCACGATCTTGACACAACATGTCATAAAATAAGATGTAAAAAAAAATTCAGAATGAAGGTCCTACCTAGCTAGATTTTCAAAAAATTTCTAGTGAAACCCCTTTTTTCCCATTGCCTTTTCTTGGTTGAATTTCTTACTAGAGCAAATCTTAGCAGTCATGGTAGATATCTCCCTACTTTCATTCCCATAATCCTCTAGCCTTTAACCATCAATTTTGTTTCAGCCAAATTCACCATCACCAAATCCATTTTCCCATTGACAAACTTAAAACCAAAAACAAAATCAGAATATGCCCTGTTGATTCTGTTACAGTTGGCAGATCATGGATGCAGTATTGATAGCCAATGAAAGTGTAGATTCCAGAGAGAGAGACAAGAAACCAGGGATCCTATGTAAACTGGATATCCAGAAGGCATATGATCATTTGAATTGGAACTTTTTGATGAATCTGTTACAACGGATGGGATTTGGAACAAAATGGCTAAAATGGATTAGACAGTGCATAAGCTCAGTGAAATTCTCTATTCTGATCAATAGAAGCCCATGTGGCTTCTTCTCGTCATACAGAGGTCTGAGACAAGGGGACCCCTTATCCCCTTTTCTCTTTATCTTGGCCATGGAAGGACTAAACAACCTATTTCAGACAGCAAAAGTAAAGGGCTGGATCAGAGGTTTCCAAGTGGGAAATAATACAAGAAATAATCTAGAGATTACTCATCTACAATATGCAGATGACACTCTAGTTTTTTGTGATGCAGTAGAGGAGCAGATGCTGATTTTGAGGGTCATCTTCAATATTTTTGAGGCTGTTTCAGGTCTGCACATAAACTGGAGCAAGAGTTTCATCTATCCAGTCAACACAGTGATAAATATTGAAGACCTAGCCAATACACTAGGAGGGAAAGTGGGTGAATTACCAACAACCTACTTGGGAATGCCTTTGGGGTCTAAGAGCAAGTCAAAAGAAATATGGAGTGGAGTAATTGAGAAATGTGAAAGGAAGCTTGCAAACTGGAAGTGTCAATATTTATCGTCAGGTGGCAGACTAACTCTAGTTAACAGTGTCCTGGATGCCGTTCCCTCGTACATGATGTCATTATTCCCTATACCAGCCAAGGTAACCAAGAGGTTGGATGCGATTAGGAGGAACTTCTTATGGCAGGGAAGTGAAGATAAGAGAAAGTACCATTTGGTCAAATGGGAGGAACTGCTGGTAAGTAAGAGAGGGGGTGGACTCAATATCAGAGAGCTGAAAACCCAAAACAAGAGTTTGATGATGAAATGGTTGTGGAAATTTGTCTCACCAGAAGTATCTCTATGGAAGGAAGTAATAATAGAAAAATATGGCATGGAGGATAAATGGATGACAGAGGTGGTCACCAACCCTTACAATTGTAGTGTATGGAGGTCTATCAGGAACCTAAGGCAGCTGGTCAAAGAGAGAACAAGTTGCAATGTGGGCAATGGAGAAAAAGTAGCTTTTTGGAATGACATTTGGTGTGGACAGGAAGCACTCAAACATGCCTTCCCTGTACTACATAGTCTGAGCCAAGGACAAGAAGCAACAGTGGCAGAGTTATGGACAGGACAAGGGTGGAACCTGGTTCTAAGAAGGGGACTAAATGATTGGGAGATGACAACCATAGCAAGATTTCATGATACAATGCAAATGGCTACCAATCTGACAGGAGAGGAAGATAGACTAGTATGGAAGGGGGAGAGAGGGGGAGAGTTCACTGTAAAATCAGCATACAGAGAACTCAGGTCTATGGAGGAGTAGCATGCAGGATGGCCCTGGAGGATGATCTGGAGAATAGAAATTCCCTACAAGGTGAATTATTTCACATGGCTCTTGGCAAAGCAGACAGTCTTGACACATGAGAACTTAAACAAGAGGAAACCCAATCTACGCTCTAGTTGCTATCTATGTGAAGAACAGGTGGAGACAGTCAACCATCTCTTTTTACACTGCAAATGGACTGATCAATTGTGGCAGATGTTTATCCAAAAGAGGAAGATTAAGTGGACAAAGCCTGGGAGTATTATAGAAGTCCTACAATGTTGGAAATGCAGGAAAAAATGAGAAGAGATGGAGGATTGTCCCAGCTTGCATTTGGTGGACAATTTGGAAGGAAAGGAATCAAAGATGCTTTGAAGGAAAACAGAACAATATCCAGAAGATAAAGNAAGGTAAAAGATTGATTCAATTGTAGACAAAGCACTAGATAATACTGCGACCTACAAACATATCCACTTGGTGAGTTCATCTCAAACTCAAAAACTGCCACTGGATTATATCCATGGCTTCCTCAAGAAAGTTCGGAATTCACTTCCGCTTTTCGCTTGAAGCAGCTCACCACCATGTCGCTAAAAGGGAAAATCGTCTAAGGCTTGATTGCTCCGTCATCCTCCGTCCACTCCATTTCCACCTTTAAGTAGTGGTGTTGGTGTTTCTCGTTGCAATCATTCTAGCAAATCCCTTTCTTGAACCATAGGTAAGAGATATGACAAAAGATGGCCCCTAGAGCAAAATAAAAGGGAAGGAGCATTGTTGTTTGCGAGGTCTTGATCATTTATATGGACCCATTTTTCTATCCATTTTTGGAAATTTGGTACCTATAAACCATTCCTAAAAAGCGATCGGCTCATGTTGGGCATGATGAATCACTTGTTGCCAACCTTTTGCCAATTGCCAACAACACAGAAGTACCCCTGCTTTGTGTATATATTGAAATTTTGAAACAAGTCTGTGAAAATGCTAAGAAATAAAATACCCGACAATTGGCTAAGCAAATAAGTCAACTTCAATGTGGACTTGTTGTGCGAAGAGTGCGTTATGACCCATGGTTGCTTGCATGGTGGGAGCGTCTCCTTCGTTGTGGGTAAACGAGAAACTCGACAAGGGGATAACTCGCATAGTTTCTAAAACTAAGAGTGGTTGATTAGCCTATTCCATTGCCACACAAAAGTAGTCTACAAATTACAAAAACCACAAGCGTCAATTACTCTTTTTCTTTTGATATTTAGAATGATCTGTAACCATTTTCTTTCCAAAACAAAATAAGAAAATCAAACCATAATGCAACATTTCCAACCAAAAATTAAGCACAATTATGAACTTACCGCCTTTCCTCTGTTTCTGGGCAGGCTCAAACCTAGGAGACAACCCAATACCCTGCAGTAAGGATCACGGCAAAATTAAGCGATATCACCTAAGGAACACAAAAGAACCAGAGGGTCGTTTCATACCTCAACTAGGATCGTGCCTAGAATACTTATTCTTGGTAGGAGTATCTAGCTCACAATTTTTGTTTATATGAAACAATTACTATAGATGTTTTGTTTGATGTGGAACCAAGCACAAATAAACAGAATTGAAAGGATGATATTGATTAATTAGTAGACAAAGGACAAGTCATACAGAGAATACAGTCTAGTTCCAGGAACAAATATAAAAAGAAGAGAGGATAAACAAAAGGCTCACATTTCAGTCTCGGGCAACTTATCTTTAACTTATTATGAATCACCACTGATTTGACTTCCCCAATTATAAGACCCCTCACAAACTAAACTTCATGGATAATTTAACTTATAACTGGTATGCCTCGAAACACATTCTTCTAGTAGAGTGGATAACCCTCATTTTCAGTAATAAATCTGACACATACAATAATTTTGGGGAAAAATTTAATCTTCCTTTATTGTGCTCATACTATTGAAAAATGGTGGTGGAGAGAGTTATAAAATAATAGCCAAAGGAGCTAGATGGAAAGTTGGAACTGGTGACTGACAAGCTCATCTCCACATCCCAGGACGCTTTTATTGGGACTTGGGAGACATTCTAGATGCATCCCTTATAGCAAACAAGATGGTCGACTCAAGATCAGGAAAGGAGAACTACATGAATTGTGTGAATGGAAATCAAGGTCTTTGGTCATGTTACTCTTTTGGAAGAATGGATTTTGGCTACAAATGGATAAGTCATTGTGTATGGAAAGTAAAATCTTCCATTTAGTTGTACACCATGCGTCCTTTTTTGAAGCCTAAAGGAAACTAGACAAGGGAGTCCTATACCACCATTTACTTAAAAAGGCATTTTACTGATGTAGCAGCACTAAACTGGTGCTGTGAACAGTATCAAAAAAGTTCCCGGACATACACAAAAGGTTCCTATGAATTGTGCAAGTAGGAAACGAAATCTATCAGGGTTTCAGCACTATTTCAAGTGCAAGTTTACAAAAAAAAACATAATCTGTACAGAACACTGAGCATGTTACCTATGTTTTTCTATTTACTACAGTTAGTCAACTTGTAAGCACAAATGAATACATGAATGAACTGAAACTTACCTCAGTATTGAGATGGGGTTGAATTAGATATAGGAGAGCACACTGAGTATAATCGTGACCTCTTCTGTCAATGATGTAACCAGACAACCAAAATACAATTACTCAGGTTTGCATATTATGAACTGCAACGTCACTTGTAACTGTCGTAAGGCCTCTTTTCATCATTTCATTTTGCAATGCAAGAACTTCTTCCAGATTACCAATCTCTTGATATTTTCTTATAAGACATGAAAATACAACCTCATCAGGTTTAACACCCTTCTCAATCATCTCATCAAAAAAACTTCTCGCCTGAGGCACCTGGCCATTTTTTGAAAGCCCACAAATCAAAGCAGTGTAGGCATGAAGGTCAAGCTCCAAACCACTACCGGTCATTCTCCTTCGTAAATCTAAAGCATCTTGAATATTTCCCTGCTTTAGATTTCCATCTATCAAGGATGTATAAACTATTTTATCTGGATGTATACCTTTTCCAAGCATTTCATTGAACATCTTTTCCGCAGCCTCTAGACATTTATTTCTACAGAGGCCATGAATTAGAGCTGTATAAGCCACAACATTAGGCTGCAAACCCATTTTTGGCATAGAATGGAAATGGTCCATTGCTTCCTGGACAAATCCCAGCCGACACAAGCCATCAATTAATGCAGAATACGTCACAACTGTAGGGGAAATACCTCTTTCCTGCATTTCATTTAGCAGAGCCTGTGCTTCTAAAGATTTTCCAGCCTTAAAGTAAGCGTCAGCAAGTATTGTGTATATGACATAGTTTCCCTCTATCCCAAGTCCCTTCATTTTATCAAATAAAACTTTGGCTTCTTTCAAATTCTCGCCAGAGCAAAAACTCCATAAAACTATTCCATAGAGTAATGTGTCTGGTCTGATATTATTTTCTTTCATTTGTTCCAAAATATTCAAAGCATCCACTAGCCTTTTTGATTTGATATACCCATGGATAAGAGCAGTATAGACTTCTAAATTTGGGACAATCCCATCCTTCAACATGACCCTAAAAACTTCTTCAGCTTCCTTGATACTCCCCGCATTACAAAGGCCATCGACCAATGTCGCATAGGTTACGACATTTAACTTAACTCCTACCTCTAGCATCTCTTTAACAAGCTTCAACGCTTCATCAACTTTACTAACTTTAAAATGAGCATCAATCAACGAAGTATAAGCAAATTCATTAGGAGCAAGACCAACCCGCCTCATGTCTACAAAGAACTTGATAGCTCCTTGTAACATTCCTTCTTTGGCGAAAACATCAATAAATATGCTATAGGTAATCACATTGGGCTTCAAGCCACTTCTCTTCATCTCATGCAGATACTCAAATGCTACTGCCATCCTTCCAGATCGACAGAAACAATTGATCAATGTATTGTATGTTACTACATCAGGAAGACATTTAAATTTCTTCATTTCTTTGTAGATAGAAACCATCTCCTCAAGCTCCCCATGCTTACCAATTCCATCAATGAGAGAATTGTATGTAACAATATCTGGATCAATGCCTATATCCTTCATCTGAGCAAATAACCTTTTTGCTGCATTCAAATCCCCATCCTTACATAAATAGTCAATCATTATATTGTAGGTATACACTGTTGGAACAATTCCAGACTCAATCATATCATCAAAGAACTTCAATGATGAGTTCTTATCACCTAACTTAGAGAATCTGTGCAAAAGATAATTGCAAGATCGTGCTTTGGGAAGAACTCTAAAACTTCTCATCCTTAAAAAGCACTCACTAGCCTCCTTAAGCAACCCCAACTCAATTAGTACACTAAATAATGCATCAAACACCCCATACCCTGGCTTACAAGCATTCCTTGTTGACCAAAGAACATCAAGTACATCAGAACAAGGCAATACCTTTTTATCATTACTCAAGGTAACCAGTTCTTTTAGAACATCATATGTATCACTATACATTCTAGAATAGAACAAAATGTGAGCTACAATACAATAACCCTCTGCAGTATGATAAAAATCAGTCTGTGTTTTTGCCCACTTGAAAAACCTCAACACTAACCTTGGGTCTTGTTTCAATGCCAATAGAATTTCGGAGACCCAAATAGGAGCTAAAGCGGTATCAAAAAGTCTTGCAATCCTAATATCATCTTCCCATTTCTCTTCCCGTATGATATTCTTAATGGAATTAGCATTCAAAAAAGTATTACTAGTATTTGTGGAAAATGGGTATCTGAATAAGCAAAGAAAGTTGTTGACAAAGAAGAACAAGTTTTGCGGGAATGGAGTAAATGTAGCAGGTGAGAAATGGCTTACACGGTCAGATTTTCTGAATGTGATACCTAATAGGCCCCGAACAAAAATTAACATGGCGAAGTAGAACAAAATAGCTTCAGTAATTGACTCCATTCATTGCTCTCCGGCACAGCCCTGTATAGCCATGGTAGTGGTGAGTTTTAGGGTTTAAGCAAGGAGATGCCAAAATACACCACTCCAGGCGTTATTGCTAATCTAACATTAATAAGTAGACATTTTAAGCTAATTCATTTGGTTCACATGGAATTATTTATTCAATGCTTAATAATGCAAAAGATTATTACAAATAGTTTATAATACAATTTTTTTTTACATGAATTAATTAAATTAAAATTACACATTTATATCTATATCTATAACTACATAAAGGAGAAACATAGACACGGTAATGTGCCAGGCTCCATTCATATTTATCTTTTTTCTTATTTTTTTGAGATTTTTTTCTTAATTTTTTCATTAAATATTTTCTTAACTAAATAAAAATTCAATCATATTTACTATTCTAATTATATCTAATGAGTTACAAAAAAAACCCGTCATTCTCTACTTAAATAACATGCCTCTTTGTAACATTTTGAAAATTTCTAAGTTAAGACTCGAATCATTCTTCATTTGTTAATAAGATCGTACCGAGTGATTCTTACTTGTTCTTAGGTGTTAAGATCAATTATTTAGTGTGAGAACGATTTTGGATATGAATTAAGATCACTAGAATCCCCTACCACAAAGTTGAGTTGAAAGCTTTCTTACCGATTGAGTTTCAATATGAGATTTTACTTGACTCAACTTCAAACGATCATATTTCTTAGCACATAAAGAATTAGGTGACCCATGACCTATAAAATTAAAGGTCTTTGAGTCCTCTTTCCAACACCGCCAAGTTTGCTTAATTTCGAGTTTGGAGTAAAAGTTATGCTTGTTTTGGTGAAGCCTCTCTTTTAAGGCACTTCAATCGTCTTTAGAGGGGCAGTTTGGTCTTTTCCCATCCTTTCTAAGCCTAGCCACATTTTTCTTCACCCAATTAAGGTTTGAAATAACGTTAAACCATATTTTCACGTTCTTTAACACTTAGAGAAATTAGAGCAAGGTTCCAAGAGGAGAAAAAACTAAGTTTCAAGCGTTCTTCAAAATTCCATTGATTTTCTCCAATAACCTTTGTTCTTTCCAGGTATGTAAGGCTTCTCAAAGTGTTGGACTTGTTCGTCCTCACGCCCTACATCTCAATTTAGTCAAGAATCGTTACATCTAAAAGATCCATTCGTAGTTCTTGATATTGAATTTGATTCTTTAACAATTGAGGTTTTGATTCTGTTGTTTTGTGAATCTTATGGTGTTGTTCATGCTTGGTATCACATGAACCCTATTGATTTGGTAAAGTGATGTTTTCCAAAGGAATTGTATGAAGTCTTGTGTTTGGTTTTGGGTTGAGAATCAAGAAGAGTTTAGGAGAAATTTCCCAACTCTAAACTAATTTGGGGTCTTTTAAGCTTGAAAATTTGTTGAATTGTTGGGGGAAGAGCCTAGGGCGGCGCGCCAAGGCTGGCCTTCAGCAGTTCAGGCCCTAGGGCGGTGTGCCAACAGAGCACCGAGGCCTGGCGCCAGTAGTACGCCAAGGTTTGTTGAGCTCATTCTTTTCTTTGTTTCATCCGCTGCATGTTCCTTTAAGTTGTGTCACGTTTCCTTTCTTTGTAGTAGCTCCTATAATTTCCGTTTACCTTTGAAAATCCATGCATATCCTAATCACATGTTTTAATTTTAAGAGAAAAGTCCAAGAGCTTCTATTGAGTTGATTCGTTCATGTCTATATTTCAGCATGAACCATATTATTTGAGTATTCCTTGAGTTATTGTTGAGAATCTTTTAATCGAACAATTATCTTCAATTGATTTTCTGAGAAAGTAAAGAGGAATTTCAAGGAAAGTTTAAAGAGACATTTTGAGTAAATTTTAAGGGAACTAATACTTTTACATTGAGAATGAGGAACATTTATTTTTAAATGAGTTTATGAGTTCAGAGATACTTCAGAGTATTACCTTTTTTAAGAGGTTATTTTGAGTAATTACCTCAAAATAGAGAGAGTATGTTTGATACATTTGAGCATGAGTATATTATTAGGAGTAGTATTGAGCACCGATATGGGGATGAGTTCAGACAACTCAAAATCCTCATAAATCATGTATGCAAACATGGGTAAAGGGTCATACTTTTTAGATGAATACTTAGTGCCTTCGGACAGAGCTTAGTGGATCCACTTAGTTGAGGTGTTCTATACCCCGGCAAGGTATAAGACATTTCTGGCAGAGTGGGCGAGACGTTGTATCATCACGTAGCTCATAGTTATAGTTGTCGGTTAGAGAATCTTCCAAATAGAGTTAAAAATGTATTTTTATTATATCACTTAATATGTTGAGTTCAGAGATGAGTAAGTATTTTCTTTAAAAAAAGTTTTAATGATTTCACTTCTTTATTTCTTTACATTCAGTTGAGTATATATCTATATTGTAATGCCCCGGAAACTAGTGAGTGAACTAGAGAGTTCTAGAGCCTTGTATGGGAGTTTTGAGTTTCTTATGAGGGTTAAAACACGTAAAATGATTCTCGTACTTAGAATAGGGGTTTTAGGGTTAGGGCGTCAAGGTACGACCCCCCAAGGACCACCCAAGGGGTCCTTGAGGAGGATCCTTAAAACAACCCAAAAGCTATCAAAAACAACTTGGTCCACGGATGGGCACCCACGAGCGGTGGGTGGACCCACGCCCCGTTGGTGGGGGTCATGGGTCGAGGCTTGACCTCCACTGATTTCCCTAGTTCCATTAAGGAACCACGAGCCAACCAATACGGCTCGTCAACCCACCCACGGTCCGTGGGTGGTGGTTCCGTAGGTCCAAACAGTTTTTAAGATTTTAGTTTTAGTTTGGGGACTTAGGGGTTAATTAATAATTAGTTAGGGGTTAAGGGAGGTTGGTTAGTTAGTTATTTAACCACCTATAAATACCTAATATACCCCTAAACTAAATCATTTAACTCATTCATCTAAGACCCCAAATTCTCTCCAAATAATTCTCTCTCTAGAAGTGAAGAAGGAGAAGAAGAAGAAGAGAAGAGAAGAGAAGAGAAGAGAAGAGAAGAGAAGAGAAGACTTTCCTCCATTGATGGAAGATTGATTAGGGCTTTGATTTAAGGTATGTTAGCTTAATCATCTATGGGTTCTTCCATCCATAGAGCCCCCTAGGTTTTCCCCCAATTGTGAAGTCAAAAACCCAATCTAGCTAGGGTTTCCTTCTACATTGTGGGTAGGGTTTAGGTATGATTCCAATCTAGTGGATAATACCTAACTATGATTATATTAGCATTGAATTATGATATTATGATGAATTCATGTGATTTCTATGGTAAACCCTAGTATATATGATGAATGTGATATCTTGTGGGTTTATGCCATTAGAGGTGAAATTGAAGGTTCATAAGCGATGTTCTTAAACCAATGTCATGTGTAGTAATTGATCAAGATTAGGAATACCTAGACATGAATTGAACTAGACTCTACACTACATGATTGATCTTGAATTGTAAAGTTGGCATTGAACCTTTAGGATGAATTGTGGCTAGAATCACCTAGTAATGAAGAAAGTGATTGAATGCCTTGTAATCTAGGTTGATAATATGTTTCTATGATGTAGAGTTATTGAGAATGAAGACTCATAGTTGTGAATGTTGATCACTAGGGCTTTAGAGTGAAGCTAATATGATTAACTATAGATGCTAAGGCTTTGAGAGTAAAATCTACATGTGAATACAAGGCCAATGAATAGAATTGTGATGAAAGATCTTTACCTACCTAATTCACCTTTTGAATCGTAGATGGTAGGAAATGATAGAATCACTTAAGTCATGATGATATCCTTGTCTAATGTAGAACTCTAGACATGGTGTTAGGCAAGAAGATGAACTTAACATGAAAGACTTCTCACATAGTAATGGTTCTAGGGTTGAAGGGCTTCTCTTACCTAATTTAACCTAAGGCTATAGGGCCTTTATACCTAGGTCATGGATGGTGATAGTTGCTCACACATGGTCTAAAAGAGGTATTAACATGGATTGGTTGTCAAGGATATCTTTCCATAAACTTGAGTCAAAGTAGAGACTTAATGATTATATTATGGGATTTAGGCCTAGCACTGAGTGGATATTGAAATGAGATGGAAGTTCCCACCTAGTTGAGTTTGGGCTTCCAACATGGGATCTCTCACCTAGAATAATCCGGATTTCCCAAAGTGTGTCTCATGAGATGGAAGCCTTCACCTAGTGAAGTTTTGGGTTTCTAGTAGCAATCTCCGTATCCCATAACTACGTTCCCCATAGGAAAGTTAGCTAGTGGATCCGACTAAGCTAACAAACCGGTCCTACCTTAGGCAAGTGGACCAACCCTTGATGGTGTGGGTAACACCATGAGAGATCATGTGATAGTTCATATGTTCTTATGTCGGTTACGGCTATATCCCAATTAAACAAGATTGGTAATGAACTAAGATTGTGCTCAATGTAGCATCTCCTTGAGTTCAAACCTCATTGGCTAAGATTATGCATAAAGTAGCATCTCCTAGAGTCCAATACAAGTAATGGTCTAAGATTGTGCTTGAAGGTGCATCTCCTAGAGATCAAACTAAATGAACTAAGATTATGCTTGTGGAAACATCTCTTAGCGTTCAACCTTAGTGAACTAAGATTATGCTTTAAGTAACATTTCCTAGAGTTCATTCTTGATGAACTAAGATGTACTTAATGTAGTATATCCTAGGGTTCAAAGTAATAAGGAACTAAGATAGGCTTAGTAAAGTACCTCATAGTGTTCCTAAGTATAAATGGACTTAGACATACTTAAGGTAGTATCTCATAGGGTCCATGTTAATAATGAACCTAGACATGCTAAAAGAAGTATCTAATAGGGTTCAACCTAATAATGAACTTAGATGTGCCTAAGGTAGTACCTCATAGTGTTCTAAGGTCTAAAGAGAGGAACTAGGTTCCAACCCAAGAAGCATTAGAATGAGGACCTAAAGGTGAACTAAGATTATGCTTAATGTAGCATCTACTAGAGTTCCAACATGATGAACTAATATGTACCTAGTATAGTATCTCTTAGGGTTCAAAACAAGAAGGAACTAAGATAGACTTAGTAAAGTGTCTCATAGAGTTTCCATGCTTTCAAAATGGGCTAGTCTCTAATTAATGAACATGGGTATGATGACCTAAAGAAGTACTTAGTATGAGTGGTAGTATGGGATGCCATTCATACATTGCACAAGTATGACTAAAGGTTGCCTAATGAGTGTTGTCTTACATGAGTTATGCTTGATGGATTGTTGCTATAGTTGCCTTCCAAGATGTGATTGACCTAATGTAATGACCCTCCAGGTCATTTTTAAATTAAAGAATTCATTTCATCGTTTAGAGCGTTCCTGTAGCGACCCCAAGTCATTTATGACTTGCTGGCACTGACTGTTCGGTCGCCTGGTCGTTCGTTTGGGTTTTAGGCCCGTTCTCCTGTTTTGGAGATTTTTATAACTTGAAAAGTTGACTTTGGTCAACCTTCTTGGAAGACGTGCTCAGATGAAAATTCTGACAGCTAGGTTAGCTTCGGAAGATCGATTTTGGTCTAGAACGACCCTTTGTTCACTTCCCGAGACTTTAGATAGCAATTGTGGAATCTGGCTCAAATGATACTGGGTGTGGGACCCACTTTTCGTCGAAGCGAGCTCCAAATGGAAATTCCGCCTTCACCATTGAGTCCGAAATATCATTTCCAATCAGATTCCATATAAGGTTTGTATTTTTCCGACTCCGAACGAGTCCGAAACATCGAAATTTAAGTTTGGAGGGTTGTAAAATTTTGACGCGGCGGTGACGTGGCAGAGCCACGTGACGACACGTGGCAGAGGTGGAAATTTCCAGATTTTTA
>NC_064282.1:67067636-67080118 GCF_019186545.1 Solanum stenotomum | reverse complement strand
AGGTTCTTATAAAAAATTTAGTTGTAGTAAATTACATTTTCATTTAGGCTCAAATTAGTTATTTGTAACTTTGTCAGAACATTGCTAACTATGCCAACAAACGTTTAAATTTTACTACTCATGGCTCAATAGAGATGTATATTAAATATTGAAATATGCAGTTCGTAGGTGTCTCTTATGGTGAAGAACCATTTACATTTTCTTTAAATTTATTCATTTCTTCTACTTTTAAAGAATTACCAAAAGAATAATATAAGATGTATACGAAAATTAGCAATAGAGGTTTATTTAGATGATGATGAAAATGTAATGACCTTCCAGTTATTTTTGTATTAATGCCTCTTGTTTGTCGTTTAGAGCTTTCCTGTAGCAACCCCAATTCATTTATGACTTGCTAGGACTGACAGTTCGGTCACCTGGTCGTTCGCTTGGTTTTTATGTGAGTTTTAGTGTTTTGGGAACTTTTGAACCTTGAACGGTCATTTTTTATCAGAAGTATAAATACATGACCACAAAATCCAATTTTGATGACTCCATCAGCTCTAGAAGGATCATTTTAGGCTAGTAGCATTGTCGACATGACTCTCGAGGTTTTCAATGTGAGCTGGTGCGAATAGGCGTTTTAACTTTAAAGTTTAAGCCTAAGTTTGACTTTAGTCAACATTCTGAGTAAACACGCTGTTGACACCCAATTTTGACCCTCCACAATATAAATTAATCATCGAGCTTCTTAAATTCCCAACGATTTGAAATAATTGACTTTATAAAATTCAAAATATTTTCTGACTCATTTTAACTAATTTAGTCATTTATTTATAATTTTTAACTAATATATATATTTTATATAATTTTGTATATATTTATTACATTTCTGAATCGTCGAAAATCGTCTCAAAAAATATTTTAGTTTTACTTAAATAGTTGGTTAATTGATTTAGTTAATTAATACTTATATTTTCAAGTTATTAGTTTATTATTAAGTTAATTATTTTATGTTGTTAAGATTAGAAAGCCCATCAATTAATTAATGTTAATTCATCTTGTTTAGCCTAATTCACTAACTAAATCAATTTGGTTATCTCTTAAACTTAATTGGTTAGAGTTGCAATACAAATGGCCAATTCCTAATTAAAATTTGGCTACATCTTTAATTCAAACCCAAATCCTCTTATTCCCATCTAACCACTCCTAAATTCAGACAAATTTTGAGCCCATTCTAGGCCCAATTTATTCTCTTCAATTAGCAGCCCATAACACTCCTTCAGCTCACAATACAACAATATAATACATTAGCGATACCAACAACATACCAACCTGAACCCCTTACTGTTCTTCTTCCTCCTAGGGAGAAATCGAGAACATCAACCAAATTGAACCCGACCCATCTCGCGTAGTCCAATTGTGGTCTTTCTCCCCCTCTCTCATTATCCATTTGTACCAACCTCGTTGGAGAATCATTACGTGTCGCCATCTTGATGCCTCGCTCGTCCTTGTTCAAGATTGGACGACTCTCCTTTCAATTCTGTTGGGAATTAGTACAATTGACATCTTTCAAACTTATCTTCAAAAAGGTTTGAATTTCAAATTTCAAATTTCAAATTTGGAATTGGTCCTGATTCCTCCCCCCCCCNCCCCCCCCCATTTTCCAACCTTAAATCTCCTTTATTTAAGGCTCCTTCTTCTTCAAGGTTTAAGGTTAGAGACAGTGAAGGGAAAAAACACAAGAAAGAATTGAAAATACAAGAATAGATTGGAAAACAGAAGCATATTTTAGGGTAAAATTCTCGACCAACAAATAGAGAAGTTTTTAGTTTTAGAGGAGAGAGACAGAGAGCTTGTCTCAGAGATGATTTTGGTTACCGAAAATAAGTGGATTTTTAGGCAGAATTTTCGACCAAAACAAAGCTCTTCGGAGCTCATCGAAATCGAAGCTGTGGTGGAAGTTTCCTCATCTTTAAGCTTGTTTGTCTCAGTTTGTTGCTCCGAAAAAGGTATGCTCCTCGTTTCTTTATTATTGTTGTCCTTGTTTCATCCTTAGCTTACTATTTAGCAGTTGTTTTTGACTAATGTTTTCATGCTTGTTCAACTCTGGCTTGCTATTTTTAGAATAGGTGTGTTTGCGATTATACATGCTCGTCTCTATTTGTTTTGATTCGAATATGATTTGAATGTATGTATTTGTTTTCTGGGTGCTTGATTCTTAAAATATATTATGTCTTTGAATTTTCTTTTTGCGGTTTAATTCCAAAAGCGGATTTTCTCAAATAATACCATAGCTTCTTGATTTTCTCTTTAAGTGATTTGTTTTTATTTAGTAAAAGTCCCTAGAATCTCGAAGGACTTAAGTCTCATTATTCAGAAGGTGGGTCGTGCTTTGTGTCATGAATACATGGGAAATCTCAAATTATTAAAAAAAAATAATGTCCTTGCATTATAATTTCTTTGTGCTAGTTGACTGGATTATTTTTAATGCTATGTTTGTTGGTTGCCTTAGTTCTAGACTAGTATTTAATCTGTTTTCAAGAGTTATCTGTATGTGCTTAATTGTTTTTTTTTTAAAAAGTTAATTAAATGAATATTTATCTAAGTTGGGTTGCTTTCTTCAAAATTTATTATGTAGTAGTAGACCATGTGCTCATTTATGATAATATTCCATATTAATTAGTTTATGTTATGTTGAATGCGTAATCTCTGTCAGTTGATGTAACTTGGCATGTGACTTTGATATGGCGCCACCATGTGACTTAGTTTTATTAAATAATGTGTCGTGTGAATACTCATTCTCGATAAAATGTAGTAAATTATTTAGCTTGCTTGTTTAGTCAATGATACCATGTTTTGTCTTGTATCTTAGATTTTAACCTTAGTTTACACCCAATTGATGCCTCATTTGATTATTGTTTATAACAATTCTAATTTCTTATCATCATTTTTATTGCATGTGAAATCCACCTGAGTTCCATATGAACTCCTATTTCCTTCCCCCTGCATTTCGAGAGAGCCATAATGGCTCGAATCTTTTTTGGGTCAGCTAGCTAATGAAATCAAAGGACAGGTCTCTGGAGTTTATATACATGTTTCGGAATAGAAAGAAGAGTTCGTATACATGATATACAACAATATATACGCGAGATATGCATCAATATACAGTGATATATATTCATCGTATACACTGTATAATTGCAGCAAAAATGGGCCAAAAAACCCCAAATTCCAACAAATTATATTTTGTTATTTGGTCCAAAGGCCCATATTTTATTTGGTTATTATTTTGTTAGACTAGGACAAGTGCAAGTGACTCAAATGGGCCAAAGACCCAAAACGAGATTAGGCCCAGTACTGTCCCAGGCGGACAGATCCAGACTTGGGCCCAAACCTTTCTTTTCCTAATCTATTTAACTGTTATTATGTGTTTCATTGTTAAAATTTATTTTAAGGTTTCAAAAAATTCAACTCCCCAAAGGGCTCCCATTTTGAATTAATTGCTTAAAATTAAGTAAAGTATTTATTTCCTACTTGACTTTAAAAAATAAATGTGCAAAAACTATTTTACTCAGATAATATCTCAATATTTCCCTTCCATTTAAGAATGATTTTAAGTTCTAAGATCGTTAATTTTAAATTATAGTTAAGTTGTTTATTTTTTTAAAAACATTTAGCCAAATAGTTAATTACCGAATAACCGCATGTTAGCGGGCATTTCAGGTGGTTTCAAACCCTTCCCGAAATGTTAATGTGAACCTTGAACCCCCTTTACTATTTTCATTAGATTTTTGTTTTAATCTTTTGAAAAAATAGTTTTCTTTATTTTTCTTTAAAAATTAAGTGGTGACTCTTAAAAACCCGTCATTTCTCCTTTTTAAATAAAACAGAATGACGACTTTGCTGGGGATATGAATGGTTCTAACCTTAAAATTAACTTGTTTGGCTATATGTGTTTAATTGTCTATTTGTTCTAATTATTGTATATTAAACTGTGACATTCATGGGATCGATTCCGCCAAATGGCAAATAGATTGCATTAGAAAAAATGGTGGTTACGTGGCTTACCACGAATGTCCTTCAGAAAAGCACCTTCAAATTCTTTTGAAGTGATAAACGAATAGTTGGTTTGTGATCATCCAACGTCATTTATTATACTTCACCTCGTAGTTTGTCCAACTCGGGTAACCATGTCTTGTCTAAACCAACCCTTAGTTAACTAGCGTAGAGCGAAACCAAATCCCTTTTAGCGCATTGAACTAAGATGACCCAACACCCAAGGTGTGTTGGGCCAATTAGAAAGACCACCTTGAGTCCAAAACGGCCTACGGCCTAAACGGACGACCATACTTATGTGTTTAAATTTGAAGGATGTATACGTTATTTGACAAATCGTTGTTCCTTGGAGGTTGGGAGTTTAATAGTTTGTTCTAGTCGAAGAAAGAGTTGTACAAGCTACTATTCCATCCAAAAGTGTGGACATTCGGAGACGACAAGAAATCAAAGACGAAGGACCTTCCATGGAAGCATAGTTTAGGATTGTACCCCTGCGTGGGACTGATTACTTGTATCCCATATTCCCCATTATGTTTCCCCATTCAGTTTATTCACAAAATTTATATAAATTTGGGTTTTTAGGGAAATAGAATGTTTCAAATAACGCTATTCATCCTTCAAATCGTTAGGCTTACCCTTAGCATAAAAGGGTCACATATCTGTTTAGAACGCATAATATTTGTTTATGTGTTATAACTGCTTGTGTGAATATGTTGCTTTATTTGAAGATATTATAGCTCACTCATCTTCAAATTATTTTTAGAACCCCTATGCATAAATATCAAGTCACTATCAAAAGTGCGTCCAAATATTCTTTGAGTCTTTAGTTTCCCAACAAAAATCAAACTTCTCATTCAATTTCTAAATCTTACTCATCTCGGAAAAAAGAGTCAATTTCCCATCTCAACTCAAAAAGAGATTCAAGGCAGTCGAACTACGTAGCACATGAATTCTCCTCTGTGAGAGACTTAGGCGGCCTTTCAAGGCTCGGTCCCCATCTTTGGGAAATTATACTTTTCCAACTCTATTAAGGAGATCAGAACTTCATCTCAATCGAAAATCAGATGTATCAAAAGGACCTTGGAACCACAAAAGTCGACTTCTTTGATTCACTAATCCCAAAGTCAAATAGACAAATTCCTGTCTATTTATGTATTTCTCTATATTGGTGGGCCAGTTTATCTTCGAATGAAGCAACTCTTGTGTGTTTACACCTATGTGTGATATCTTGTACTATTTATCACCTTCAGGAACTAACATGTTTACCTTTTGAGTTATTTTTCATTTGTCAGGTATTTAGAACTAATATGTGTTGATAAGCTGGCCGAACACCCTTACTTTACAAGATCCAAAGCTCCTAAAGATTCCTTCCCTAACCAAAGTCTACTAAAACGAAAGGCCACAATGGTTGACAACAGTGATGAGATTGGCCTGACCGAAGTTGCTATAGTCCAGCCCTCCACCACTGAACAAAATGAATTGATCGCGCAACTGATGCAACAAATTACTAGCTAAGGGCTGAGGTCCAGAAAAAGCAAGATTTTCCAAATCCGGGTATCACCGCCAACATTCCAGGCGATGGAAGACCTCTACTCTACTCTGCTCCTCTTAATTCAAGTGTAGAACATTTCATTAACCCACCCTCCAACCCTATTCAAAATCCTTCCACCATCGACTTAACTACCCCTAATCCCCACACGCTACCACCTCGTATCAAGTACTGCCTTACCCTCAAATTACCAACATTCAAACCTTCCCTCCTCCTCAAAATACCAACCCGCAAGCTTGTCCTCCACCTCAAAGCCAAATTGTGAACAATCCGCAAACATTTCCCCATCTCCAAAACAAAACTACCAACCCTCAAGCATTCTCCCAGATATACCAAGCTTCTCAAAACACCCAAAATCCTTCCACCGCTCTACCCTTGCCTCCAAAATCTACTTTCCAAATCTCAGTCCCAAATGAACCTTACACTAATTATTCTGAACTCGATCATTATGAGGTGCAGGAAAATAGTGGAGATCCAAGAAAGAAAAGGCCAAGCAGAATATAAAAGAAGAGATCATAAAAGCCATGAAAGAGTTGCATTATACTCCAGTAGTCACCGGGTTCAATTACGAAGATTTGTGCATCCATCCAAACTTGGACCTTCCAGAAGGGTTCAAAGTGCCGAAGTTTGACACTTTTGGAGGAACTAAAAATTCGTTGGCTCATGAGAACTTATTGAGTCCAACTCGTAGGAGTTGGCAGGAATGAAGCCTTGTTAATGCGGCTCTTTAGCCGAAGTTTAAGTGGAGAAGCGTTGGAATGATTTACCTCTCATGAGATAAAGCAATGGTCTAGATGGAATGCCCTAGCTAAGGATTTCGTCGAACGGTTCGCTTACAATGTGGAGATCGTTCCTGATCGCTGTTCTTTGGAGAGAATTAAGCGGAAATCCACTGAAAGCTATCATGAATATGCGTACAGGTGGAGGAAAGAGGCCGCCCGGATTCGATCTCCTATGTCTGAGAAGGAGATCGTTGAAGTGTTCATACGCATTCAAGAGCCAGAGTATTATGACAGGATAATGTTTCTCGTTGGAGCAAAATTTGCGGAGATAGTCAAGGTAGCTGAGGCTATCGAAGATGAGATTAAAACTGGAAAGATTTTTTACATTGTCACCCCAAATGAATCTTCGGGATTGTTGAAAAAGAAGAGAAAGGATGTGTCTTCTATTTCATACGCATCTGATGGAAAAAGACACTTCACCTTACAAAGGTTATCCTCGAGCTCCACAAAATTAATATTCAGCTTGTTATACCCAATCAAGTTACCAAACTCCACCACTGAGTTACCAAATTCCACCTCCTGTTTACCAAACTCCACCTCCACATTATCAAAATACTCATCCATACTATCAAGCTCCATCTATTAATTGTTCAATTATCCAATCAAGTTACCAAAATCCACCCCCATACTACCAAAGTACTCTTCCTAACTACCGAGCTCCGCAATACCCAAATTTCCAAACACCAGCACCAACTCATCAAAATCCTCCAAACTACCGTCAAGTACCTCTATATCCACAAAATAAGGACAATCCTCCTCTCCGAAATCTTGAGAAGAAACCTTCTAGAGTCTTTACTCCTTTGGTTGAGAGCTGAACACAACTTTTTGAGAGATTGAAATCACCTGGCTTGATATAGACAATTGAACCAATAAATATCAATGTCAACTCTACGCTTTATAGACCCGATCTTTACTGTGCTTACTATCCAGGCGGTTGTGCATATTATTGAGGATTGTATTAACTTGAGACATAAAATTCAAGACGTTGATAGACCAAAAGGTCGTCACTCTTCAGACTGCCACTTCTAATGTCAATAGTAACCCCATGCCGAATCATGGAAGGGTGACTATTAATATGATTGAAGTCAAAGAAGATTTGAATATGAAGAAAGTTATAATCTCAACCAACCTTGAAAAGCTTGAGAAAGTTGTAACCTCTCCAACCAAAAGAGAGAAATCCAAATTTGTGATCATGACATCTCATCAAGCTTTTGCTTTAGTGTCGAAGGAGGGTCAGAACAAGCATAAGATCGATCAAGCTTTTCCAAAATCATTGCCTCACTTATATCCATCTTTTCCAATGCAAAATGGTCTAGGGGAAGGAATAAAAAATTTGTTCAAAGAAGGCGATATTATGCTTAAAGAGATGATCGAGACACCAGTCATACTAGACAACGAATCAAAGATGTAAATGCTTAACTGGAAATCCATTACACTCTTGATTCCTCGCTCGTCTTGGTAGACTTAGACATTTTTCTATGTTATTCCTAAAATTGGTGGTGTTTCGAATGAGGCTCGAGACCCATAATTTACTCTATTTTTGCCTCACTATGTTTTAATCTCCTTGCTAATATTTTGAAAAAGGCAAAATGATTTATTGTCATGGCCAAACTTTTTATTTTCTTATTTCAAATGAAAACCTCTTTTATTGCAAAAAATTACTTTACTTGCAGTATATTTGCTATCTAACAGTATTTGTCTATGATTTCAGTGAAATTTTTTTCAAATCTGTCAATAGCATGTCGTGTCACAAGCTGAATGAACAAAATAGGGTAGATGCGGACGAATTTGAGGACTACAATGAGAAGATCATGGTACCCAAACACCTGGTTGAGGAGTTCAGACAATTCAAAATTCACGATAAGCTAAATTCAGAAGAGATTAGAATAGTGAATCAGGAAAATGATGAATGCGTCAAAGAAATCAAAATTGGTGTCTATTTGACAAAAACACAGGAAATAGAACTCATTAGCTTTCTTAGCGAACACATCGATACATTTGTTTGATGACATCACATAGTTGAACTTGTATATTAGATCTCAAAAGTCATCAATCTACTTAAATGTTGTCAAGAGATATTATGTGTGAGGTTTCAGTTCATATTTCTATTATTTCATTGTAATCGTTCTATTTGCTTGTATTCGCTTGGTTTAGAATTTATCCTTTTGTAATGAACTACGTCTGACCTGAATTCTCAAGAATGAGATACGTAAGCGGCCTATGTCGGCCTCGGTCACCCCTTTTATCCCCTTTTAATGTTTCTTTTGTACTTGAACTACGTCTAACCTGAATTCTCAAGAATGAGATACCTAGGCGACCTATGTCTGTCTCGATCGGTTCCTTGTTTAATTTTCTTATTTCTGTTGATCTTTGAACGTGAACTACATTCGACCTGAATTCTCAAGAATGAGATACGTAAGAGTCCTATGTCGGCCTCGATCATTTCCTCGTTTAATTTCCTATTTTTATAAATCCTCGTGAGGTGGAACTACGTTTAACCTGATTCTTGTCTCAACGTGATAGGTAGGCGTCACAACGACTCGATCATATCTCTTGTAAGATTTCTACTTTTCTTTACAATAGAAACTGGACAGAATTTTTGAGAGGGACTCAAAAATTCTCAAGAAGAGGATCTCTCCAACAAGTCAATACTGAAGTTACGTTGAGAATTGTAACTCAGACATAATTTTTGAGAAGATCTCAAAAATTTCATGATTCGTTCATCGATGGTTCAATATACACCAAGACAGGGACATAAATTTTTAAGAATGACCTCAAAAATTTCAAGAAGGTTCATTCGGAAGTTTAGAGCAACTTTGAATACCTCCAGCATGATCGGAAGTTTAGAAGTGACTTCAAATGATCCTCATGCTCATTATGAGGTCAGAAGTCAACTTCAACAATCTTTAACATTTCAAGAGTCAGATCACCCAAACTTCAAGAATCTTTTCAACAAGTTATCAGATGTCTCCTTGAAGCATCAACCCCAAAGGCGTTCATTTAAGCTTGACGTGATATGACACTCGACAATGATCCTTTTTCAAACTTTCTTCTTGAAAACCTATTTTTCTTAAAGACTTTTTCTATATGTTTCAAATTTTTTGCATAAAATGATTTGTCTTATCTATCAAGAAGCGGGAGATCAGAGCAATTAACCGAAGATAGTGAGACAGAGAGCAATCAACCGAAGATAAGAAGACAAGGAGCAAATAATCAAAAAAATCAACATGGATTAGTTCACTTAAAACTAACAATTTTTTTGTGGATGTAGGAAATGGTTTAATGCTTCTGATTCCAAAAGAAGTAATTGGGGATATGAGTAACATTGTCTTTGCTCAAATCCCCAACAAGACAAGTGAACATACAAATGTTCGAAGGTAAAACAGAGGGACAAATCTTCATCATCCTACCAATGGATTGTCATCCTTCTACCAACGGATCTTCATCAACATTATCCTACTAATGGATCATAATAACTATCCTACCAATGGATTGTCATCCTCCTACCTACAGATCTTTATTAGCATCATCCTACCGACAGATCTTTATCATCATCATCTTACCGACAGATCTTTATTATCATCATCCTAACAATGGATCTTTATCAACATTATCCTACCAATGGATCATAATCTCTATCCTACCAATGGATCGCCATCCTCCTACTGACGAATCTTATCAACATCATCCTATTGACGGATCTTTATCATCTTCATTATCATTATCCTACCAATGGATCAACATTATCCTACCAATGGATCATTATCATTATCCTACATATGGATCGACGTTATCCTACCAATGGATCATCAACGTTATCCTACCAATGGATCAACATTATCCTACCAGGATCATCAACATCATCCTATCAATGGATCAACATCATCCTACCGAAGGATCTTCATCATCAACGTTATCCTACCAATGGATCAACATTATCCTACCAATGGATCATCAACATCATCCTATCAATGGATCAACATCATTCTACCGACGGATCTTCATTATCATTATCCTACCAATGAATCATCATTATCATACCCAATGGATCATCAACATTATCCTACCAATGAATCAATGTTATACTACCAAAGATTCTTCTGCATCATCATCCTATCGATGGAGCAACATCATCATCCTATCATTATCGTCATCCTATCAATGAAGAATAATTATCCTATTAATGGAGCATCAACATCATCATCTTATCGATGGGGCATCATCATCATCCTATCATGTGGCAACATTATCCTACCAATGGATCAACATCATCCTACCAATGGATTATCATCATCTTACTAATGAAGAATCATCATCATTATTTTCATTTGCAAGAACTTCATCAAGAGAGCCATCAACATATTACATCGGTCTATTTCTTATTAATTTATATCAAAAGAAAAGTACATTGAAGAATTATATTGCAAATATGAGATATAAGCTTTATTTGCTCAACGTCAAATTGAAAGAAGCTGACGTCAAATGTTCAAGGAAAGCAATTAAGTGTCAATACGGTAAAAGACACTATCTCCTGTTGACACCCAATTTTGGCTATCCACATTTAACTATAGTAATAATTATAATAATAATAATAAAATATATATGTTATGAAATTTTTTTTATAGGTATACAAAAGATTTTTTAATTATTTATTTGACTTGATAAATTTACTTCATGAATGTTATTTCTTATAAAAATTAAATATATTATATTACTACTTACTTTCTCATTTTTTTTAAAAAATAAATGTTGTTCTTCTTAAGAATTGAATCTATTTTGGTTCAAATATAATTTATTTTTGTCGCAATAGATATTTTTTGTACATTTATTAAAATTAGAAAGCTTATCTAATTAATGAGTTACTAATTTATATTAATTTAATTTTTAAGAGTGACTAATTTTATCAAACAAGCTAATCTTATAGAATATATATTTTTTATTTAATAAATTATGACTATTTAATAAGGAAGTAGTTATAATTTAAATGAATTTAATTTGAGCACATTTGGCAATCCAAGTCTTCTTAAAACGGCCAATTCGTGTATGCCACGTAGGCGAGCACATGGATTGTGCTTCTTTAGCTTAAATCTTGACCCTACGATTAAATCTAATGGTCCTAATTAATTAAGCTTTTACCATTATTCCATATATATATATATAACTTTTCCTTTTAATTTCTAATTTATTTTAACCGTCCGATCAAACGATCGGACGGCCCAAATTAATAAGACCTTTCTTCTTTTCCCAAAATAGTACAATCCCAATGCCTCTGTTCTTCTTTCTTTTCCCAGATACACCGCTTCATCTCCCATCAACCTTTCTCTTCCTCTGCCAAACGTTTCTACCTACAGACCACCGGAAAATGGCAATTTCCGGTGGTTTTCAATATATCTCCCTATCCTCTATCAATCATAGCTTCTTCATGTCAACTTTACATCCCTTCCATCATCTTTTCCTGAATCGAAACAGACCTCAAAAACCACACCATCGCCGCTGCCACCACTGAAAAGGTGGAGAACGTGAAGGACCATCGGATTTGGGATCGTTATCCTTTTAATCCGATGGTTGTGAGATTGGAACCCCCAAGCCATCACTCATTCTTTCTAATCAATCTGAAAAGAGGTTGATAATACTTTCTTCCCCTTCATCATTATTCCTTTAGATTTGGCTTCCCTAGAGTTCAAAAAATTTGAATTCTTGAGGCCCAAATGGAGGTTACAATTTGTCTATAAAAGGAGCCATTTGGTTCCATTCGAAAGGAGGAAAAAAAAACATCAATCTCAAAAAATAATCCAAAACAGGGGGAGAAAAACATTCGAAATCGTTGCGAAATCAACAAACGAGGATCTGAAATCACCTAGGAAACAGATTGTAAGATCATCTTTTGTCCTCTATTTTTTATTTGAGTTTGAAGTTGGATATCTTGACGTCGAAGCCCCTGTTTGCTGCCCCGGGAAAGGTACTGTACCTCACCCTTATTCTGCTCAGATTCCAGTTGGTTCTTTTGGTTGAATTTTTTTGCACTTAAAAATGGTTGTTAATCTGCTTGTCTCCTACTTTTATGTATAGTGAAGTTTTTGTTTCTTTGTTAAAATATATATATATATATATAT
>NC_064282.1:67040279-67065785 GCF_019186545.1 Solanum stenotomum | reverse complement strand
TACAATTTATCGTCAACTTATCCCTACATGTAAAAAGAATGATAAACATTCATATATTTTACACAACTTACATGTATATACCACACTCTATAATAAACATATTTAAGATTACAAACCTTCATATAATATTTTGACATTTAGTATCATTTATTTTATTTTATTTTAGAAAATTCCAATTTGTATATTTTCATTCAAATTACACATCACATATTACTACGTATTCACACCCAACTACTATCTTATTTTCATTTCATGTCTTAGATAAGACGACAGGTTCTCGCAAATTCAACATCTGTATATTTTAGGATAATTTTACAACTATATATATTTTTACATACAAATTTATCATACATTTAAGTACATTTATTTATTTATTTTTACAATATGATAAAATACTACTATTAAAGCTATTTTATAAGACTAATATATGTCGTACCTTGTATTGTACTCTTTTCTTAAATATAATAAAAATTACTTATCATTGATTTTAAAACAAATAAATAAACAAGTTTTCCTAATCATATTTTCCTAAATTGAGTTTAAGGACTATCTTCGGATAGGCTCTGAGGGGTTCTTAACACCTTCCCCTCGAGTAACCAAAACTCTTACCCTGAATCTCACTGGTTTCGCAAATCAAAATAGAGTTTACATTTACATATAAAAAATGGTTTTCCTAATATTTTCCTTAAAATTTAGGTGGCGACTCTAAAACAAAACAAAAGCAATTTTTCCAAAATCAGAGTGTCAGCCACATTATGTTGTGAACTGTTCGGCCTGTTCGAAATAGGGTGCGACATCTCCCCATTTGAATTACGTTTTTATACTGATGACTTCTATCTCAGTCTTTGTCGAGAGCATCCGAGAAGATGAATTCTCAGAATAAACCACAGGTGCGGACGACATAAAAAAGGATGTAACACAACGTGTAACCTTTTCTTAGCAGCGAAGTGGGACATAGTCCAAAGAGGAATACCAAACTCTTAGGACTCGAGATGAGGAGCGGATTCCACCACAATCAAATCACACCCCTATCAGAAGGCATGTGGGTTTTTACTTTGGTTTACTAGTTTCGGTTTCGCATCCGAAAAGCTCTAGTTTCCATCGGAGGCATCTTTCCAATCCGAGTGACAATGCTCCAAGAGCTTTGGAAATTATGTCTGTGTAAGTTCTTAATTATGGGTGTGAAGTGCACCACATTCATGGCTAAGAGGTTGCAAGCCTCCTTTTCATACTCGACTTATTTTGTCACTCTTCTCAACCGAAGGTTATCTTAGCATAGTAAGTTTCCTTTTTCAACCGATCGAGTCGAACTACAAACAACCTAATTCCCTAAGTTGAGGGATATGTAGGCGGGGTCAGTGTTGAAAACTCGGCTGTATTCCAACATTCACGCTTAAATTTTATTCTCAAGAATCTCGATTTCTCCATAATTCGATAACGGGATGGCTTTTGAGTTCTTTCAAATCGTGCATCAAATCAAGCGTATCGAACTACAAATGGCCTGAATTCTCATAGAGCCTGAGATATGTAGGAAACCCATTTTTGGGGTTCGGCCATAACTCCTAAAGTTCGAACCAAAATCCCTTTTATAGAGGATGAAGATGTGGTCGGTCAAAATTGAATTTGTCAATTTCATTTGCCTCGAATTTCTTTCATCGATCTAAGTCAAACAAGGGACGGTTGTTGACACCCAATTTTGACCCTCCACAATATAAATTAATTATTGAGCTTCTTAAATTCCAACTATTTGAAATAATTGACTTTATAAAATTCAAAAAATTTTCCGAGTCATTTTAAGTAATTTAGTCACTTATTTATAATTTTTAAATAATATATATATTATATATTATTTTGTATATATTTATTACATTTATGATAGTCGAAAATCGTCTCAAAAAATATTTTAGTTTTACTTAAATAGTTAGTTAATTGATTTAGTTAATTAATACTTATATTTTCAAGTTATTAGTTTATAATTAAGTTAATTATTTTATCTTGTTAAGATTAGGATGCTTGTCAGTTAATTAATGTTAATTCATCTTGTTTAGCCAAATTCACTAACTAAATCAATATGGCTATCTCTTAAACTTAAATTGGCTAGAGTTGCAATACAAATGGCCAATTCCCAATTAAAATTTGGCCACATCTTTAATTCAAACCCAAATCCTCTTATTCCCATCTAACTACTCCTAAATTCAGACAAATTTTGAACCTATTCCAGGCCCAATTTATTACTTCAATCAGTAGCCCATAACACTCCTTCAGCCCACAATACAACAATATAATACATTAGCGTTACCAACAACATACCGACCCAACCCCTTACTGTTCTTCTTCCTCCCAGGGAGAAATGGATTACATCAACCAAATCGAACCTGACCCATCTCGCACAGTCCAATTGCGTGTCTTCCTCCCCCTCTCTCCTTATCCGTTCGTACCAACCTCGTTGGAGAATCATTACGTGTCGCCATCTTGATGCCTCGCTCGTCCTAGTTCAATATGGGACGACTCTCCTTTCAATTCCATTGGGAATTAGTACAATTGACAGCTTTTAACCTTCTCTCCAAAAAGGTTTGAATTTCAAATTTTGAGTTTGGAATTGGTCCCGATTTCCCGTCCATTTTCCAACCTTAAATCTCCTCTATTTAAGGCTCCTTCTTCTTCAAGGTTTAAGGTTGGAGACAGTGAAGGGAAAAAACACAAGAAAGAATTGAAAATAGAAGAATAGATTAGAAAATAGAAGTAGATTTTATGGTAAAATTATCGACCAACAAATAGAGAAGTTTTTAGTTTTAGAGGAAAGAGTCAGAGAGCTTGTCTTAGAGATGATTTTGGTTACCGAAAACAAGTGGATTTTTAGGTGGAGTTTTTGACCAAAACAGGGCTCTCCGGAGCTCATCTGAATCAGAGCTGTGGTGGAAGTTTCCTCATCTTTAAGCTTGTTTGTCTCAGTTTGTTGCTCCGAAAAAGGTATGCTCCTCATTTCTTTATTATTGTTGTCCTTGTTTCAGCTTTAGCTTACTATTTAGTAGTTATTTTTGGCTAATGTTTCCATGAACAGTTTCCATGTTTCTTCAACTCTGGCTCACTATTTTTAGAATAGGCGTGTTTGCGATTGTACATGCTCGTCTCTGTTTGTTTTTATTCGAATATGATTTGAATCTATGTATTTGTTTTCTAGGTGCTTGATTCTTAAAATTGATTATGTCTTTGAATTTTCTTTTTGCGGTTTAATTCCTAAAGCGGATTTTCTCAAATAACACCGTAGCTTCTTGATTTTCTCTTTATGTGATGTGTTTTTATTTGGTAAAAGTCCCTAGATTCTCAAAGGATTTAAGTCTCAGTTTTCAGAAGGTGGGTCGTGTTTTGTGTCATGAATACATGGGAAATCTCAAATTATAAAAAAAAAATAGTGTCCTTGCATTATAATTTCTTTGTGCTAGTTGAATGGATTATTTTTAAAGCTATGTTTGTTGGTTGCCTTAGTTCTAGACTAGTATTTAATCTGTTTTCAAGATTATCTGTATGTGCTTAATTTTGTTTTTTTAGTTAATTAAATGAATATTTATCTAAGTTGGGTTGCTTTCCTCAATTTATTATGTAGTTGTAGACCATGTGCTCATTTATGATAATATTCCATATTAATTAGTTTATGTTTTGTTGAATGTGTAATCTCTGTCAGTTGATGTAACTTGACATGTGACTTTGATATGGCGCCACCATGTGACTTAGTTTTATTAAATAATGTGTCTTGTGAATACTCATTCTCGATAAAATGTAGTAAATTTTATTAATTAGCTTGCTTGTTTAGTCAATGATACCTTGTTTTGTCTTGTATCTTAGATTTTAACCTTAGCTTACACTCAATTGATGCCTCATTTGATTATTGTTTATAAAAATTCTAATTTCTTATCATCATTTTTATTGCATGTGAAATCTCCCTGAGTTCCATATGAACTCCTATTTCCTTCCCCCTGCATTTCGAGAGAGCCATAATGGCTCGTATTTTTTTTAGGTCAGCCAGTCAATGGAATTGAAGGACAGTTCCCCAGAGTTGATATACAGGTTTCAGAACAGAAAGAAGAGTCTGTATACATGATATACAACAGTACATACGTGAGATATGCATCAATATACAGTGATATACATTCATCGTATACAATGTATAATTGCAGCAAAAAGAGGCCAAAAAACCCTAAATTCCAACAAATTATATTTTGTTTTTTGGCCAAAGGCCCATATTTTATTTGGTTATTATTTTGTTAGACTAGGACAGGTGCAAGTGACTCAAATGGGCCAAAGGCCCAAAGCGAGATTAGGCCCAGTACTGTCCCAGGCGGACAAATCCAGACTTGGGCCCAAACCTTTCTTTCCCTAATCTATATAACAGTTATTATGTGTTTAATTGTTAAAATTGATTTTATGGTTTCAAAAAATTCAACTCCCCAAAGGGCGCCCATTTTGAATGAATTGCTTAAAATTAAGTAAAGTATTTATTTCCTACTTGACTTTAAAAATTAAATTTGCAAAAACTATTTTACTTAGATAATATCTTAATATTTCCCTTCCTTTTAAGAATGATTTTAAGTTCTAAGATCGTTAATGTTAAATTATAGTTAAGTTGTTTATTTTCTTAAAACATTTAGTAAATAGTTAATTACTGGATAACCACATGTTAGCGGGTATTTCGGGTGCTTTCAAACCCTTCCCGAAATGTTAATGTGAACCTCGAACCCCCTTTAATAATTTCATTAGACTTTTGTTTTAATGTTTTGAAAAAATAGTTTTCTTGATTTTTCTTTAAAAATTAAGTGGCGAATCTTAAAAACCCGTCGTTTCTCCTTTTTAAATAAAACACACGCTCAGATGAGAATTTTGTTAGTGCGGTTAGCTCTAAAATGTCGAGTTTCGTCTAGATTGACCCTTCGTTCGTGTCCTGAGGCTTCCGAGCTAATTCTGAGCCCCTTTGTGGATTTTGACTTAAAATGGTGGTTGGGTGTGGGTCCCACTTTTTGTCAAGATGACCTCGTATGGAACTTTCAACTGCTCCATTAAGTGCAGTATATCACTTTGGTATGGTTGTATATCTCGTTTGCATGTGCGGAGCTCCGAACAAGTTAAGAACAACTCGTTCGAGTTTTTAAGTTTCCAAAAAAGAAGTTGAAATCTGGTGCTTATATAGCAGAAATATCAGCTCATTTTGGAAACTTCAAAATCCCATATCTCTCTCATTTCTTGGCCAAATGAGGTGATTCAAAGTGTGGAAGCTTCATTTTATTGGTGGCTTCTTTATAGAGTGATTGGAATTTTTTGGGTGCACATCATTCGAGGTAAAATCATGATAAACCTAACTGTTGTAGGCCATTTCGAGTTCTTGATTTTGACTATATTGATTCGGTGATATCTTGTTCATTTTAGCTCGATTTTGGATGATTCAAAGTCTAACGTGTCAGGAATTATCGAGGCTACATCGTGGAGTGTTCAAGGAGTGCTGGAAATCCTTCAATTTTGGTAAATTTTGAGTTTTACCTGCTGCATTTTTTAAAATTGACTAAAGTGTGATTTATTTGCATGTTGGGTTTTCGCTGCGTTTCGAGCCCTAAATTGTGTTCTATTTTGGAACAAAAATTTGGGGTACTATTTTGGGTCTGTTGGTGGAGTTAAATCCAGAAAATCCAGTGCGGGTCCAATGATTTTCGTTTCGACTCCAAAATTGACCAATATTTTGTTGTTGTGATTTTGGTGTCTAAATGATCGTATTGATGTTGTGATCCTATTTTTGATAGTGTGGTAGCTCTCAAAGACCGTTTGAAAAGGAAAAGCTTTGACGAAGTGATTTGGAGTGTGCGTGGTCGGCCTAAAGGTAGGACAACTTCCTTTTTATCTAGATTGATCCTGAATGTGTGAACTCATGTTGATTAGTGTGAATTGGGGGCGGGGACCAAATATTCTTACCTCTCTTCTTAGTTACCATATTTTTAGGTTTGATCAACATAATTTCGAGCAAAGTACATTGCTAGTTGGGTGGTTTGGATTTGTGTGTGCTATGTCCAGCCTTAGCCTACTTGAATTTACTTTCTTTCTGATGTATGTCCAACCTTAGCTTAGGATAGACCAGTGTTGCCTTAGACTCTCAAACTTTGATGTTTAGTGTTGTCTCCGACGTCGTTTTGGACTGACTAGATCCTTGTAGACTAGAATAGCAGACTTGAGTTTGATAGTATAAGCGTTAGTTTAAGCAACACATGTTTTTTTAATGCTTCTCTAACTTATGGCTCCACCTCCTAAAGTAAACACATATTCTGAAGTTGATTTTAGAATATTTATCTGATTGGAAGTCTGAGTCTATATACCCAATAGGCATAAGATCATCTGAGTTGAAAAATAATATATAAACACTAGTCATTTTTCAGGTACTTGATTATATGTTTTACAATAGTCCAATGTTCTTTCCCAAGATTGGACTGGAATCTGCTGAGCATGCCTACGGCAAAACAGATGTCAGGGCTACCACCTTCATTCTATCTATCTCATCAGCCGTTTTAGGTGAATGATCCTTCGATAGGGAAATTCAATGTCTAAAAGGGAGAAATCCCCTTTTTGAATTTTGCATGCTAAACCTTGCAAAGAATTGTGTCAATATAAAGTGCTTGAGATAAGCCTAACATCCTTTGTTTGCGATCTCACATGAGCTTGATCCCAAGGATATGAACCGCTTCACCCAAGTCTTTCATATCAAAACGTGAGGACAATCACTCTTTGACTGAACTCAACATGCTCACATTATTTCCTATGAGTAAGATATCATCTACGTACAGAATCAGAAATGCCACTTTATCTCCATCCCATTTTTTACAAATGAATGACTCATTTTCACATTGATCAAAACCAAAAGTATTAATTGAAGTGTCAAAACAAGTGTTCCATGCCATAGATGCTTGTTTCAATCCATAAATGGATTTTCTTAGTTTACACAACATGTGTTCATTTCCGCTTTTCATGAAACCCTCTGGTTGTGCCATATAAATGCACGCATCAAGACTCCCATTAAGAAAAGTTGTCTTGACATCCATTTGCCAAATTTCATAATCATAATGGGCAATAATGGATAAGAGAATCATTATGGATTTAAGCATGGCTACCGGCGAAAAAGTTTCCTTATAATCAATCCATTCTTTTTTAGTAAACCCCTTCGCAACAAGCCTAGCCTTAAAAGCTTGCACTTTACCATCCACTCCTCTCTTTTTCTTATAGATCCATCTACAGCCAATTGGTTTGACTCTTGCAGGTGGTTCTACAAGATCCCATACTTGATTTGAGTACATGGACTCCATTTCAGATTTCATAGCAGTAATCCACATTTCAACATCTTCGTCATGTAGTGCTTCGGCGTAATTAAGAGATTCTGTTTTAGGCTCCTCAGGGATACTATCGTATGATTTTCCCAAAAGTGCAAACTGTATAAGTTTTCTAATAATTCTTCCACTACGACACTAGTCACTATAGTATCCGCTACTTCTGGAACCAAATTATGAACACCATGAACTTCTTCATCCACAAGTACAAGTTTTTGGACATTACTCCCACTACTTTGAGGTACAAGTACTTGTGCAACTTCTTGTATATCGGCATTTTTCCCACTACTTGACCCCAGTGGTATGCCAATAACAGTTTGGGGAATTCATTCTTGTAGTTCATTATTCGTTATTCTATTGTTTAATTCCTCTAAAACAAGTTTACTTCTAGGAATATGGTTCATTAAATAATCCTCTTCTAGAAAATTGGCATTTGTCGAAACAATTACCTTTTGCTCTTTAGGACAGTAAAATAGACCACCATTTGTTCATTTTGGGTATCCAATAAAATTGCACACTTCAGTTCTAGATTCCAATTTATCAGTTTTTCCTTTAAGCATGTGTGCTGGACATCCCCAACTCGAATATGTCGTAGACTAGGCTTACGCCCACTCCACAATTCAATTGAGGTTGAAGATACTGATTTTGAAGGAACTATATTTAGAACATAGTTGGTTGTTTCTAGTGTATACCCCCTAAAAGAAGAAGACAAATCTTAATAACTTAACATTGATCGAACCATATCCATAAGAGTTCTATTTCTTCTTTCTGCTACACCATTTTGTTGTGGTGTTCCTGGAGCAGAATATTGAGAGGTAATTCTCGATTCTGACAATTATTTTATGAATTCTGAAGAAAGGTACTCACCACCACGATCAGATCGTAATGTTTGGATATATTTATTATGCCTTTTTTTCGTTTCATCTTAAATTCTCTGAATTTTTCAAAGCATTCAGATTTACAGTGCAACAATTAAATATATCTGTACTTTGAGTAATCATCTGTGAAAGTCACAAAATACTCAAAACTACCCCTTGCTTGTATATTCATTGGACCACACAAGTCATAATGAATTAGTTCTAACTTATCTCTGGCTCTATTTCCTTTGGAAGGAAAGGGTCTCTTGGTCATTTTTCTTTTTAAACAGGATTCACAGCTTGGAAGTGCCTCCACTTTCAATGAACTCAAAGGTCCATCAGAAACCAACCGTGAATCCAACTTAAATTAATATGACCTAGACGTAAGTGCCATAAATAATTTTTTCTCAATTCTGAAATACGTTTTCTTTTAAGTGATCTATCAACGTTATTTAGTTTTGTTTGTTGTAGCATATTGTGAGAAACATCAAAGACAAAAAGATCATGTATTCCAGGAGAATTATAAATAAAACATTTATTAAAGTTAATAACAACGCAGTTATTAGCAAAATAAACATTATAGCCAACATCTATCAATTCGATAACAGAAATCAAATTCCTCCTAATAGAAGGTACAAACAAAACGTCTTTCAAAAGCAGAATTCTAGAATCACTAAACGAAAATGAAATATTCCCTAAAGCTAAGGCTAGTGCTGGATCTCTGTTTGCTTGAAACACACAAACCTCATTCACACTTAGCTGTCGCGTTTCCTGAAACCCTGCAAAAGAAGTGCAGACATGATTAGTGGCTCCCGAATCTATAGCCCATAGTTGGGTAGAAACAACCACTAAAATAATTTCAACGACATTTAAATAAGAACTACCTTGTTTTTTCACCTTGGTTAGGTAGCCAGGGCATTGCTTCTTGTGGTAATCAGGTTGCTTGCAGTGATAGCACTTGCCTTTCGGCTTAGCTACACCACCATTAGCACCATGTGCAACTCTAGGGACCTGAACCTTTCGGGGGTTCTTATTTTTCTAACCGCCTCTTGGATTAGAAGACGAAGGTTTGTCAACCATAGATTCCGTAAGGGGAGCTTGTTGCTTGATTATAGTCTCAGCCGCTTGTAGCTCATTTAGCAACTTTGCAAGGGAAAAATCCATTTTGTTCATGTTGTAGTTCAAGCGAAATTGCTAAAAGCTTTCAGACAGAGTCTGTAGGACCATCTCAACTTGATATTCCTTGTCAATCACAACACCAAGTATCTCCAGCTTGTTCAAAAGACTCATCATCTTAAGAACGTGGTCCCTAACTGATGAACCTTCAGACATCTGAGTGTTTAAGACGGCCTTCATGGATGTCTATTTTGAAGCACGATTTTGCTCTCCGAATATCTCTTTGAGAGATTCACGCATATCAAAGGCAGAAGTCATAGATTGATGTTGATGTTGCAAGACATTCGCTATAGAAGCAAGAATGTAGCACTTTGCCATCTCATCAGCCTTGACCCACATATCATAAGCGCTTACCCGATCATCAGGTGCATTTTCAGGTTTCTCAGGGCACTCTTCAACTAGCACATACTTATAACCTTTAGCAGTAAGTACAATATCCAAATTTCGTTTCCAATCCACATAATTTAGGCCCTCTAACTTATTTTGATTCAAGATGGAGGTTAAAAGAGTAAAAGATGCCATTATTAATCTGAGATATGTTTAAAAAAATCATTAAACATGCATTAAAATATAAACAAAACACATAGAACCTAAATATTCATGCACATGATCAGTTAGATTCGTTAGGGAAACTTAACTTTTCAAGCAAATATATGAGTTATGCTAGATATTACCACATAAATTAGATAGAACTAACTCAGTTAGAGAGTAAACTGTTATTTTAATTAGGTAAATATCATTAATAAATCTCTGTACTATGAACGAACATGTAACTCAGTTGGAGAGTTAATATAAGTAATAAAAAATGGGGATTAAAACCACAATATTTATTATATGAATTTTATCTGATGTGGAAGAAGACCTATGTCAACCTGTAAACTCATATATATACTATTATTTTTCAATAAAAACCATAAGAAATGAATCCTAATATCACCGGAATTAAAAAAAATAATTTTTAAATTTTTTTTGAAAATAGAAAAACGCCAAAAAAGCTATCTAAACAACTCCGAATGGCCAAAAAAACACCTTCATCACTGCATAGCATGCATAGCAGAGTGTCTTGTTTATTGGGCCATTTTCGATGAACCAACCAAATTATATCTAATCTTGTGCTACAATCATCAAGATGTTTGTTCAACTTTATCTTCGATTGTGAACTTATATTTATAACTTATAAGGACCGACAATTTCAATCTTCCGTGTATGAGCCAAGAAACTCCATACACTAAATTGTCTACTATATAACTAAAGAACACATGTAGGCACACTGATTTATTTAATTGGAATGTTATAAAATCATATAAATAAAATAATCAGTCTTTACATAATGATAAAAAATATAATACTATAACAAAACCACATGGTTAGTAGTATATCCTAACAAAATCTTCTTGAAAAAGAGGCAATGTTTGAGTTTGATGGTAATTGTTTGGGGCATTTCTTTCCTTAAAATAAAAGTTCATTGTCCGCTCCTATAATTGTGGCCCCTAATTGGCCGAAATCATATGTGATGCTAGTGGGGTGGCACTAGGTGCGGTTCTTGGTAAAAAATAGTGAAATTGTTCCACCTAGTCTATTATGCTAGCAAAATCTTAAATGAGGCACAAAAGAACTATACAATTATGGAACAGTTGTTGATTGTGGTTTATGCTTTGGAAAAATTTTGGACCTACTTATTGAGGACCAAAGTAATTATGCATACCAATCATGTTGCGATTTGGAGTTTGATGGAAAATAAAGAGTCTAAACAAAGGTTGATAAGGTAGATCTTGTTACTTCAAGAATTTGATTTTGAGATGAACGATAGGAAGGGCTGTGAGAACTAAGTGGCAGACAATTTGTCCCACCTTGAATAGAATGATAAGAATTTCAAGGACATGGACATTGATGAGTCATTCCATGATGACTATATTGTGGCTTTCTTAGGGAATGATGTGCCTTGGTATGATGATTTCGCCAATTATCTTATTTGTGGCAATCTTTCCAAAGAGCTAAACTCTTATCAACAAAAGTGGTTTCGTTATGATGTGAGAAGATACTATTGGGATGAACCTTATCTCTTTAGAAAGTGTGATGATCATATGATCCGTCATGTACCAAAAATTGACGTAAGACCCATTTTTGAAGCATGTCATTCATTTTCTGTTGGAGGGCATTATAACACAATGAAGACAAACTCCAAAATTCTATAAAGTGGGTATTATTGACCTACACTGAGCCAAGATGTTGATAAATTTGTTAAGTCATGTGACAAGTGTCAAAGACAAGGTGTGGTGTCAAGACGACATGAAATACCTCTAAAGCCTATTTGGAGGTTGAAATATTTGATGTTTGGGACATCAATTTTATTGGGCCTTTTGTGAGTTCTCATGGAAAAAAAGGTACATACTCGTGTCGTGGACTTGTCCAATGGGTGGAAGTTGTAGCATTTCCAAACAATGAAAGTCAGAGTGTGGTAAGCTTCTTGAAAAATCATATTTTCATAAGGTTTGGGACGCCAAAAGCTATTTATAGTAATGGGGATCTTATTTTCACAACTGTATTTTTGAATCATTGCTTGTCAAGTATGTTATCAAGCGCAAAGTGGCCAGTCCCTACCATTCGCAAGCTTATGGACAAGCAAAAGTTATTTATATTTTTACTTTGTTGAAGAGTCCAGAAAAAGCCTGAAACATAATTGATCAACTATACTATGTACTGAACTTGCTTTCCTTTTCTATTATTTAAGGGGATTGATGAGTCCATGATTTGGACTCTTTTAGGGATTTATTTTAATAGATTTAGTGTCCTCAAATGTATATTTTGTCTCAATAACTGATGAAAATCCTTGAGTTTCAAGTATTTGGAGTTAGAGACTAAGCATGGACACTATTGGGCAGAATGGAACAAGGCAGCTGAAAAGAATGAAGAAAAGATGGCCTGAGGATCGCCTAAGCCATTAGGCGAGTCACCGAATGGCTATGGTCTCGCCTAATGTTCCAGTGTGCCAAGATATAAGGGAGAAAATTGAGTTGGCGAGATAAAGGAACAGTCGGTGAGCCGTCGAACGATTTCGCGATGCAGTACTCCATCGCCCAACGTTACAGAACTTGAATTTGCTGAAGGCCAATACTGAAAGGCGATGAACCAGACCAAAGGGCGAATCGCCGAGTGGATTGGCAATCCTGACTAATTGCGACGACTAGTACTTCACAGCACACTTTCTGACAACTATAAATACTTGTTTAAATTTTTAGCTTAGTATCAGATTTTATAGGGAATATGATTTTTCAGTTTTTAGAACTTAGAGTTTTGGAGACTTTGTTCCTTAGCTTTAAAGATTTCCATTTCTAAGCAATTGGAAGTGGGTATTGAAGATTCTTCATCTTAGACGTGTGAAAAGACTATATCTCTCATACCCACTTGATGGAAACACTTTTCGGTATCAATTTCTATCTCTTTACTATGTCTAGCTAAATCCCCCAATTCTTGGAGTGTGATTATGTGAATATGGTTTTAATTTACTGCTGGGTATTGCTAATTGATTGTTTATTCGCTGTTTAAAGGTGATTTCGTTCAGTGGTTGTGTTAGAATTTAATGGGGTTCTAGTTGCAAATACAATTTTATCTTCGTGTTTTTTTACTTGCTCTAGAGAGAGGTTTTAAAACCAAAACTACTGAATCGATAGTCTGTGGTTATTGGGTTGTCATGGGTTCAGCTCGAGAAAGTGAATCCTAAACCCACTCCCATACATTCAGCTCGAGAGAGTGAATGGACTAAGGCGAATGTTGTGTTTCATTGTCGCTTATTGGTGTTTGAGAGAAATCGATTTGATTCGGAATAAATTGTTCGAGAGAAAATTTACCCCCACTAAAGTCTGGCTTAGTTACCAATTTACAACAATTTACTATCAATAACATTTACTCAGCTGTTTATTTTAGTCCATATTCATATCACATCCCAAGAATCCCGTCTCCATATTCGTATTTCATATTAATTGTTTTTTTAGTTGATAATTGATTACAAAACCCCTCTTTGATACATGTCACCTATGTCACCCTTTAATTTAATATGTTTTTCTTCATAAATGTTTATAGCTATAATTGACTTGAACACATTTAATGCTTTTTTATTGATTCTCTACTACGAACCGCCCCCTTGGGACTCAACCCCAACTCACTAATGGGGTTATATTACTATTGAACGACCGTGGACGCTTAGTATTGGATGAAGCGCCCGGATACGTCAAATCAACATGGCACCGCGCCGCTTAAGTTAGTTTTGTTTTTGCTTGTTTGTGTATTGCTATAGGAAAGATGAGTGTGAATGGTAACTATGGGTATCACAAACTGATCACCCCCTTTTGAAATTATTGAATCTTCGGGACAACCTCCTAATGTTCAAGCAAGTGGGGGGGGGGGGGGGAAACTATTCATGAGATGTGGCCTAGGTTTAAGGCATTACCACAACAGTGCCCAGTTCATGGAATGCCCGATAAATTGCTGTTGGAATGCTTCTATCGGGGTCTTGGTTCCGACAATAGAAGCGTTGTTGATAAACTCTTTGCAGGTTATTTGACACAACAACCCTGTGAAGTGGTAGCCCAACTCCTTGATGGCATGATTAAGACCAACAAGGAGACACAGAAGGATCAAGAATGGACCACAATGCTGACTTAGCTGGATGTCTTGTCCAAGAGAGTCATGGAATTAGAAGCACTGTCCACAAAAAAGGACAAGCATTTTCCCCCTCGCGAGCGTAAATAGCTGAAGAAGCAGGAGGGTAGACAAAATGAGGAAGTCCTTTCACTCATTCTACACAAGATCGAAGAACAAGATAGGGTGTTGAATGAGATAAAAGAGAATATTGAAATGTTGAATTAGACGACAACCTCTCATTCCATGATTATTCAGCTACAAGATGCCCAGATAAACCAAGTGATGTCGTGTCTCTACTCACAACATAAAGAGAGGTCGTCTAGTGACACCATGGCCGACACCAAAAATGAGATTTAGGTGTTCACTTGCGTCATGCCACGACGTTAAATAAGGTGCTTCTTGGGAGGCAACCCAAGTTTTTTATTGCTTAATTTTTGTTTTAGAAATAATGGTGTGTTGGTTGTGCAGGTAAACATGTGGAAAGTGTTTGGAAAAAGGGAAATTAGCGAGAAAAATCCCAGTCGGCGTATCGCCGAAGAGGTCGGTGATTGCGACCCAGATCTCCGTTGGACTCAATAAAATTTTACATTGGAGTCTGTAAAATTCGGTGAGCCCATGAAATTATTGGCGAGTCGCCAACTAGGTTGGCGATCGCGATCTATATCACCGTTTGGACCCCCAAATCAACAGAGGGCCCTGTAAAACTCGGCGAGGTAAGTAACCATTTGGCGTTTCGCCGAGTGGGTCGGCGAGCATGACTAAAGTCGC
This sequence comes from Solanum stenotomum, assembly GCF_019186545.1. NCBI lineage: Eukaryota > Viridiplantae > Streptophyta > Magnoliopsida > Solanales > Solanaceae > Solanum > Solanum stenotomum. Next base: position 67,050,988 of record NC_064282.1, on the reverse strand, counting down.
CGAATGGGCAAGAACTAAACAGTTTTTATAAAGCCTAAGGTTTAAATTTACAAACTCTTCACTTTCACTCACTTTAAATCTTCACAAACTCACACTTGCATCTTAGTTTATATATTGTTGCATTTCGAGAAGTATTTTTGCTGTTGATTAGTGCTCGGAGTTGGATTACATTGTCGCCTAGCATTTTAATCTTATCTTAATCGGCATAAAAGGTTGGTTTTCCAAACCCCGAGTTCATTTTTATCAAAATTGTACTCATTTGAAACATTAATATTTTGATTGTCATGTGATGGTCCTCTTTGATAGGATTAGAATGTTTGAATGCCTGTTTGTAATTTGATAATCTTTTCCATAATGTTTTCAATGTTAAATTCCTATCTTTTTGTGCTCTAAAATGAAGTAAATTTTGTGGGGTTGTGCTTGCATCTTATTTGGCTTGGTTGGGTGAAGTCTGAGTAGCTCGTATTTGTGCCAAACGATGTAATTTGCCTAATGATAGAGTGGATGGTATCATTCTTAAGGACGGAAGCCGTCAATTGGCCAAATTTTGAAAAATCGGGAGAATTCTGAGTATCCCAGGATAATGGTGTTATGGGTCTCGTTTGAATTTGAGTTGTGCATGTTTTCATTTTGTTTTCGGGGGTTGCGAGGTTGAACTCGAGAAGTTGGGTTGAAAGTAGGCACGTTGGGTCGTTTAGCGAGCTGGGTAGAGCTCGCCGAACCACTCGGTGGTTCGCCTAATGTTCCTATATCGCCTTTAATTTCATGCTTTATTTGATGTTGGCTTTGTAACTTTCGGCGAGAAGCCTGAGGTCACCGAGGGCCCTCGACGACTCACCGAAAGTCTTTTTGATCCCCCTTTTGTCTGCTACCCTGAACCCTTTTTGCACTGTAACTCTCAGCGAGCTAATTCTTGCTCGCCGAATGACCCTTCCTACCACCAAATTTCCATAGCTTTAAAGCCAATCCTTTAGACAGGCCCAACCAAGCTCGCCAAAATAATTGGGCGACTCGCCGATCGGTTCGACGAGTCCTTCTGATTTTCTGTGCTTTTGTTTGAAGATTTTCTTAACTTTTTCTCGATGCTTTGCAGATATGGTTAGACCAAAAGTTGTTGGGAGAATCATGTCACCCCGAGAGATAAGAGCACGGAATTTCAAAATAAATGAAGGGAGATCAAAGCCTCCCAAGAAGGGTAGACAAGAACCTCCACCTGGAGATAAAGGCAAAGGTAAGACGTCAATTTCTGACAGGGAGACTACTCCCTGAGGCCCCTTTATTCCTTCATGGATCCCGGGGATTCTATGCAGCTATGCAGAACTTTTTGGCGGATACACATGTGGAAACTCCTGGTGGGTCTAGTTCTACTGTTTCTTCTGAAGTAACTCTGGGTACTGATGCACAAGTCCAGACTAATGCACCGAGCACTGATGCCCAGACAGATGGAGCGACTACGTAGACAGGATCCCCTCTTTACCTCCCTCTCTATCTTACTGTCATGTTGACTTTTGGATAATTTTGTTTGCATTTGACGACAAATACTTTTTTGTGGTAGGGTGAGGCCCACCTTTTGTGTGACATTCAGAATTCCTGTTTTGTTTATATATTTGGGCTTTGAGCTAAATTTGTGTTATACACTGCTTTTTGTGGATGTTTGAGCTTGTGGCTCCTTGCTCTTAATAGTAAATGATTTTTTATCCTTCCGAAAAAAAATTGCCATCTCTTGTTTGTATTGAAAGTGGTTGTTCTTGTGCAAATTTGAGTATCGGTTTTGATCAATACCGATGACTTGAATAGTCCTCATATTCGAACAAAAATGAATGTGCGGCTACGACGAGGCCAATTGAAGTTGCATAGACAATATGTGAACTCTTTGCATCTCATTATGACTAGCCAAGTATCGAATTGAGTCTCTTGTAATGAACATTGCACACTAGCAAAAATGTGGAGTCTTGTTTGACATTGGTGTCAATGCCTTGTGTGATGAGCTTACTGTGAACCATATGTGATGACACCTAGAATTTACCCCGTTGGTCGGCTGACTAAGTGATTGAACTCTTGATATGATCTTAAGAAACTTTAAAGAGTGTGAACCAATTTGAAATTATACCTCTTTTGTGTCTTACATTGTGAGTGTGTGAACCTTTTTTGAGCACCCCTTGAGCCTTATCCTTTTCTTGGAAGAAACTTGATGAAAGCTTAACCTTTTTTGATCCATTACCCATAATCCTTATGATTTGTGATTTGTTTGAATAGCTAACTTAGGCCAAAAGCCTAAGTTGGGGGTGTGGTGAAAAGAGAAGGTAAATCAAGAAAATACAAAGAAGTCCCTTTTGCCCATGTTTTGAGAAAAATGGAATCCCTCCTTATAGAAAAAAGATTGAAAAATAAAAAGAATGAAAAATTTGTGGAATAAAGTTGTGAAAATACAAAAAGAAATAGGGGTTTCCAGCAGTCCATGGAAGATGAATAGGAGGTGACTTTTGAGCTTGAATGAAAATGATGAAGAAAAGGAATTAAGGTGTTGTTCACATCACATTTCATGAGGACTATAGCCAATGAGCCTAAATGACCATACCTTTGCACTCAGCCCCGTTACAAGCCTTGAAAAGGCCTTTTTGATCTTGAGTGAGCTGGAACAAATGTTGGTTGGAAAATACGGGAAAACCTATGGGTGAAATCATGCATTGTGTATATCTTTGTGAGTGAGAGTGTTGATCTTGATTTCAGAACTTTAAATGATCGAACCATTGAGTGAATATGGAATCATTCTTTGTGTGAGGGCATTTGAATACATTTATTGAGCTTGAACTTGCATTTGAAGCAAGTATAGTGAGCTTGAGATTCTTTGGTAATGGTGAGTCACAACTTGAATCTTTGAGTGCACAATTGATCCTTGCATGAGTAAGTTGAGTCTTATTGTGTGCATTCATGATTGAGTCTTGTGTAGCACTGTTTGAGACATCCTTTTTGAACTGCTGAACTTGAGGACAAGCAAAAGTTTAAGTAGGGGGTGTTGATGAGTCTACGATTTGGACTATTTTAGGGCTTTATTTTGATAGATTTAGTGTCCTCAAATGCATATTTTGTCTCAATAACTGATGAAAGTCCTTGAGTTTCAGGTATTTGGAGTTAGACATTAAGCATGGACACTATTGGGCAGAAAGGAAGAAGGCAGCTGTAAAGAAAGAAGAAAAGACGGCTTGAGGATCGCCTAAGCCATTAGGCGAGTCGTCGAATGGCTATGGTCTGGCCTAATGTTCCAGTATGCCAAGCTCTGAGGGAGAAAATCGAGTCGACTAGATAAATGAGCAGTCGGCAAGTCGCCGAATTTGCTCGAGAGAGGTTTTAAAACCAAAGCTACTGAATCGATGGTCTGTGGTTATTGGGTTGTCGTGGGTTCAGCTCGAGGGAGTGAATCCTAAACCCACTCCTACACATTCAACTCGAGAGAATGAATGGACTAAGGCGAAGGTTGTGCTTCATTGCCGCTTATTGGTGTTCGAGAGAAACCGATTTGATTCGGTGTAAATTGTTCGAGAGAAAATTTACCCCCACTAAAGTCTAGCTTAGTTACCAATTTACAGCGATTTATTATCAATAGCATTTACCTAGTTGTGTATTTTAGTCCATATTCCTATCACATTCCAAGAATCCCGTCTCCATATTCGTATTTCATATTAATTGTTGTTTTGGTTGATAATTGAATACAAAACCCCCCTTTGATACTTGACACCTTTGTCACCCTTTAATGTAATTTGTTTTTCTTCGTAAATGTTTATAGCTATAATTGACTTGAACACATTTATGCTTTTCTATTGATTCTCAATTACGAACCGCTCCCTTGGGAGTCGACCCCAACTCACTAGTTGGGTTATATTACTATTGAACGACCGTGGACGCTTAGTATTGGATGTAGCGCCCGGATACGTCAAATCAGGGATCTCTTCAATGGTCTTAAATTTCAATTTCTTCATGAGGCGTATGATGCTAATTACTTCAATTTTTCTTTGACAAAATAATTTTTAATATCTTCTTCTTTTGTTGGAGCACTATTTTCCCTGCTGCAACTCATCCAATTACTTCTACAAGAGGCTTCTTACACAATTATACCAACATAATACGACAATTGGACAATTACAAAAATTTTAGAAACAACCTCTCTACTTCCATGAGGTGAGGTAAGGTCTTTTTACACTTTATCCTCCCCATACTTCACTTGTGGAATTTCATTGGGTATGTTGTTGTTGTTGACAACTATGAGAATTATCAAATAGGTTACTACGACTTACAATCATGGGATTGAAAGAGTAGTTCTTGTATAAATACCTCATTCCATTAATTAGATTTTGATATCAGCTTGAACAAAAACTTGTCCATGTTAGAACAATTTACCGAAAAGACTAAAAGTTACACTTTGTTGCGAGATTAAAACATTATTTTGACCAAAAAGATGTCAAATTTTCAAAGACGATTACCTTCAAGCTATAACAGACCACTCAAAATTTATTGCAAAGGGTGACAAAACATGTGCAACAACAATTGAGGAGGAATATATCACAAATTCTAACATCAAAGATCTTCAAACTCACATCTTTATTCCCAATTTCAGACTTCCCACCTGCAAAATAAGATCTCAAAAAGAGTGGTTAAATTCAGAGAGGTCATCAATGCTCAAAACTATGCTAAGATACATTCATAGTTCAAAAAAAGAAGTCACCATCTCTACGTACATCAACTAAAGGACATTAGCAACCTCAAAAAATCTCTTCATCTTATTTTCTGGCGCTCCTACTGTCCAAGTTCCATCTTCTTGAAACAAAATCTAAATAAAAACTATCTAAAAGGAGAAAATTTCCATCAAACTTTTACCAAAGAATATAACATAATTTAATGAAGGGAAAAGGGACAAATGCACCCCAAACTATCGTTAATGGTATACAAATACCCTTCGTCATACTTTTCGTTCATTAGAGCCCTTGTTGTCCAAAAACTAATGTATATTTTCCCCTCCCACCAACGTAAGACTTATTTGGTACATGTGGTGCAATCCTATGGCTCAACCCTCTTTGACCAATTATTTAACCCAAAATTCAAATACCCGCCCATTACCCGTTTAACTCACCCAATTTACCCATTACCTGAAATGTCCTCTTTGACTGACCATCGGTCTGAGGGTGAAAAGTTGTACTAAGGTCAACTCGTGTACCCAACTCTCTCTGAATAGACCTCCAAAAATGCGAAGTGAACTGAGTGCCTCAATTTGAGATGATAGAAATTGGCACCCCATGCAAATAGATAATCTCTCTAAGGTAAATTTGTGCCAATCTCTCTAAATTGTAGGTAGTCTGAACCGAAAGATTTTGTGCCGACTTGGTCGATCAGTCCACGATGACCCAGAAAAATGAAAACCCCAAAAAGTACGCGGTAAACCTACCACAAAGTCCATGGCTATGCGCTTCCACTTCCACTCTAGAATGACTAGCTGGTGGGTCAAACCACCTGGTCTCTGGTGCTCGTACTTCACCTACTGATAGTTCAAGTACCTAACCACGAACCTTGCAATGTCCCACTTCATCCCACACCATCAATAATTTTGCCTCAGATCACGATACATCTTCTCAACATTGAGATGAAGAGAATATCTGAAATAATGGGATTTCTGAAGAATTACCTCAACCAACTCACCAACTATAGGGACACAAATATGACCCTCAATCCTCAAAATTTCCTCCAGATCTAAAGTTGCCTTCCTAGCGCCACCGCTACGAACCTTGTCCTGAATCACCCTCAATCTCAGATCCTCAAACTATTGTGCTCGAATCTGCTCCATCAAAGAAGATCTAGCCTCCATACAAACAAATACTCTGCCTAGCTCATAAATATCAAGTCTAACCATCCGATTTGCTAAGGACTAAATGTCTGAAGCCATAGGTCGCTCATTCACAGCTAAGAAAGCCAAACTCCCCATGCTCACTACTCTCCGGCTCAAGGTGTCTACTACCACATTACCCTGACATGGGTAATAAAGAATAGAAATATCATAGTCCTTCGGTAACTCCAACCACTTGTCTGAAATTGAGAGCTCTCTGGCCGAATATATACTGAAGACTACAGTGGTCGGTGAATACCTCATAGTAAACTTCATACAAATAGTGCTGCCAAATCTTTAAAGCGAAGACTACCATTGCCAACTCAAAGTCATGAGTGGGGTAGTTCTTCTATAAAGCTCCAGTTGTGTAAAAGCATAATCAATAACTCTACCCTGCTGCATCAAAACACAACCCATGCCAACATCAGAAGAATGATAATAGACCATAAATCCCTGTTTATTCACAAGAAGAGTCAAAATTGGCATTGAAGTCAACAAAGCCTTGAGCATTAGGAATCTTGCCTTGCACTTCTAAGACCACTAGAAGAGAATATTCTTTTGAGTTAATCTACTCAAAGGTGTTGTAATAGAAGAAAACCCCTTTACGAACCGTCAATAATAGCCTGCTAACCCGATAAAATTGCTAACCTCAATAGGAGAAGCAAGTCTTTCCCAACCATGGACTGTTTCAATCTTTGCTAGATACACCATAATCTAATCCTTGGACACCACGTGCCCAAAGAATGCTACAAACTCAAGCCAAAACTCACACTTAGAAAAAATTGTTGATCCCTTAAACTATGGAGTACAATCCTCAGATGCTGCTCATGTTGCTCCCTACTCCCAGAATAGACCAAGATGTCATTGATGAACACAATCACAAAGAAGTCCAAATAGGGTCTGAACACACGGTTCATCAAATCCATTAATGTTATTGGGGCATTAGTCAACCCAAAATACATGAGTAAGAACTCATACTGGCTGTAATGAGTCCTAAAGGCAGTCTTAGGGATGTCCGCATCCCTAATCCTCAACTAGTGGCAGCCCAATCTCAAGTCTATCTTAGATTACATCACTGCACCCTGAAGCTAATCAAATAATTCAATAATTTGTGGCATAGGATACTTGGTGTTGATGGTCACCTTATTCAGCTGGTTGTAGTCGATTCACACACGCAAGGTACCATTCTTCTTGTTAACAAAAAGGATAGGAGCATCCCCAAAGAGATACATTTGATCTAATTCTGCTACTTAAGCTCCTTCTACTCATCTAGAACCATATGGTATGTCGGAATAGAAACTGGATATAGACCCGACTCAACATCAATCCCAAAATCAATTTCACGGTCAGGAGGAAGGCCAAGTAAATAGTTAGGGAACACATCAGCAAACTATCTAACCATAGGAACTAACTCAAGAGGAGGAGTGTCGACACTAGTATCACATACATAGGCAAGATAAGACAACACCGCTTCCCTACGAACTGTCACGCGATAAAAAAAAGATGACAGCACTCGAAAAATAACTATCAAAACTAGACCACATAAGAGGAGGAAGACCAAACATGCACAAAGTAACAATCTTGGAGAAGCAATCCAAGACCGCATAGTAGGGAGACAACCAATCCAGGCCTAGAATCATGACAAAATGTACCATGTCCAACACAATAAAGTCTACCCAAGTATCATACCTGATGATGGTCACCACACAAGCTCTATAAACTTGATCCACTACTGAAGAATAGCCTAAAAAGGTAGCTACATCCATAGGCACAAACATCAGCTCACAAGATAACTCTAATTGCGTAGAATAATAGGTAGACACATATGAAAATGTAGACCCTGGACCAAATGAAGCATAAGCAGGATGATGGGAGACATAGGTCCTACATGTGATAACAAAATCTGATATCTCCAACTCTGCCTCCCCAGAAAAACATATATATGGCCACGTCCACCTCGACCACCTGATTTGCCTACCTGAGGACCATCTCGAGTAACCTGGGACCACCCCTAGTTGATTAGACCGGAGCCCTGGGGCCTAAGCATGCTGACTATGCAGACCTGGCTGACCTTGCATCCGACAATGACTAATCATAGGACACTCTCAGGCAAAGTAACTCACTACACCATACTCATAGAAACCTCTACCAGAACTACCCCTTTGAGACAACTCGACTGAACCTAATTGGCCACCACTTCCCAAATATCCTGAATGTATTCCTCGAGAAGTTTAGACCATCTAATCACTAGCACTTTCCACGCTACCATATGTAATCTGTAGAGCTGCTAGAACCGGCCTAGAAGGCTGAAATACTAATGTGGGTAGCCTCTGCTCGGAAACCCCCTACCATAGGACTGAGACCCATTGAAACTACCCTGACAATGGGGCCTCTTTTTGCTGCCTCCATAGGCCTCACGATGGATCCCCAAAATGGTGCATGCATGGTCAACTATATGAAGAAATAATAATTTGATGCCACCATTTGCTCTATAGCCATCCGTAGTGGAATAAGTCCTTAAATAAACCTACGCACCCTTTCGTGTTATGTCGGAATCAACATAGACGCATGTCTAGCCAACTCATGGAACTGTGTCTCATACTCTGCAACTGTCAGTGATCCCCGAGTCAAATCTGAAAACTCATCTCGCAACAACTCCATTAGGCTACGAGGTACATACTTATTCAATGAATCCTCGAAGAACTGAGTCCAAGTCATCAAAGGTGACCTGACTGGTCTATACTCAAGATATGATCTCCACCACTAGTTTGCCGACCTATCAAGCTAGAATGAGGTATAATCAACCCCATTAGACTCCTGAAAACTAACCAAAAACTCATGGGCATCCTCATCGACAGCACCAGAGAACCTGGGATGACCCAATCTGATAAACCTCAAAGACATAGCTAGCCTACGGGCCATAGGTGGAGAAAATATTGGAACTAGCTGACCACTAAATGATGGACATAGTAGCATAATGTGTTAGTGGATTCTACATACGCTATGTCCCCGTTGGGGCTGAAGTCTATGCCTCATCTCTGATCTAGGTTCAATTAAAGTTCTAGGCATAATACCAGCCTACAACATGCCCTCCATAAAGTTGAGGATCATGGCCAAGGTATTCTGAAGTACTGGTATGGCTAAGACCCTGGTAGAGACTAGGTTGGCCCCATGCCATCCGGCTAATATTGTATCTGCTCAACCTCTGTCTCAAGCTCTGGTGTTGGCTCCCACTCCTAGTCTCGACCTGGTGTGGTAGCCTGTACTCTCTCTCGACCTCTAGGTCAGCCTCAACCTCTACCTTAGCTAGGGATCTACCTGGAGGTGTAGGAGGCTCTTGCCCACCTGTCGTGTACCTCGTCCTAGCCATATGAGAAAGAGTACAACAAACATAGTTTAGACATCGGTAAAACTATTAACAAATGATAAGAAACAAAAAAATGATGTAATCATAAGATTCTTATATCCTCTCAAAGATTTGATACAGCGACATCATACCGATCCATGAGACTCTACTAGGCACTTGCTTTGGTACTGGTGAAATTGGTGAACTTAGAGTTCTGATACCATGTTGTCATGACCTGAAAATCAAGCCATGATGGCGTGATTAACGTTTCAAGAACACCTCATCCAATTCTAGGTGCAAACGATCATTATTCAGTATAAAACCCAACTTTGATAAACGCTCATATACACCTCATCCAATAATAGGTGTAGGTAATCGTAATCTAGTATATAACCCAACGAAAGGTTGAGGTCGAACCCATATGGAGCAATACCGTATCAAATTCTATTAGGAAGTAAAGATACGATTCTAATCAATTATAGAAGTAGACATTGTCGAAATAAAACAAAATAAGTCAAAGCTTTGACAACAAATGTCAGATGCGGGGTTTTAAGATATCGATTCACAACTACAATAATCACTAAAACAGGGGATTAGACAAGTAGGAATGAATTCTAGGGATGTGATCGATTATAAGCTAAATTCACTATATGGGTAATTGAAGTTTATTATTAAAGTGTTGAATTATTGTGGGTAGGCTAGACTATAGGTGCAATAGTTTTCTCTCGAATAACTATTACGGTTCAGGCGAGTTCTCTCGAACCTCGACAAACTTGACACTACAAAATAGCCCAAAACCTTAATTTATCTACTCTCTCGAGCTAGATAGGTAGGAATGAGTCAAGATTCACTCTCTCGAGCTGAACCCATAACGACCCACACACTACAATCATCAATCGATAACCTTGGTTTTAGAACCTCTCTCTCGAGCAAGCCTCAAACACTAAGCTAAAATTGTATTTACAACTACAATTCATAAATTACTATTCAGCTATCGATTAAACCCACATTAAAATAACATTTAAATCATTAAACAACAATACCCATTAAGTTAATTAAGCAAATAATCACATGATCACACCTCAAGAATTGGGGTTTTAGCCAAGCATCATAAAAAGATAGAAATTAATACCAAATACATTCCCCATGGTCTGGGTATTGCAATCTAAGTCTTTAAAATGATCCAAAGTGCTAAAAATCAAAGACCCACTTCGAATCTACTTGAAAAACCCTTCAAAGTTGTTCTCCAATGGAAACTACTAAGAAAACTCTCAAAAAATAGAAGAAAACTAAAACTGGACTTCAATAATAAAAACCAGGTCTCCTTTGAACAATGTAAAAAATCAATTTATAGTTTCCCGAATTTCAGCTGAAAAGACCATTAGACGAGGTAAATCGAGTGTCACCGACCAAGTCGGCTATATGCCAATCACTCCATCTCATCGCCGGTCTTCCTTTGCTTTTAATCCTCAAGGTTCTGTGACTTTAGGT
>NC_064282.1:66987378-67038203 GCF_019186545.1 Solanum stenotomum | reverse complement strand
CACAGCTACATCTCCTCCATTGGTACTAGTGGCCTAACCTTGAAAATCAGCAGAATTTGGTGCCATTTCTTGACTCAACTTCGAACCTTTGAATCTGTAATAATGTCAATCGAGAAAAACATGCGGAATTCCAGAATCAAGCAACGAATCTCTTGCTTGAAAGCTCTGATAGCATGTAGTTTATGATGACTAGATTGAAGAAGAAGAAGAAAGAGAATAAGAAGTGATAATTGTACTGAGTTTGTTAATACAAGCTGTAGTGAAATGTTCAAAGAACTAGTGATAATACACTAAACTTCTTGTGCTTATACACCCCAAAAAAATGGAATAGCTGAAAGGAAGCACATGCATATTTTAGAGGTAACAAGAGCCATAAGTTTTCAAGAAAATATTCATGTGATGTTTTGGGGGATGTGTGTTAATGCTGCAACATATATTATTAACAAAATGCCTAGTAATGTAATTGGTAATATGTCTCCTTTTGAAAAACTGTATAACAAACAACCTTCTTTACAGCAATTAAAGGTGTTAGGGTGCTTATATTTTGCAAAGAAAGTAAATGAAACTAACAAATTGAAGCCTAGGTCTACAACTTGTGTATTTTTAGCATATTCTAAAACTCAAAAAGGATATTTGTTATATGATCTAACTAGTAATGTTTTCTTGGTTAACAAAGATGTAATATTCCAGGAAGATGTGTTTCCATTCAAAATGAAGTCCATAGAGACAGTTCCTATATTTACATACAATGGTGTCAGTCATAAGGTTGATGAGTTGGAAGGAGTTTCTATAGGAACACACTCACATCAACATACTCAAGTTGATATATTGGATCAAGAACAATTTGATAGTGTGGAGGTGGAGGCTGCAATAGGCTTACAACCACCAGAGGAACCACCAACTGAAGTACAAATAGAACAATTGTCTCAAACTAAAGTGAGAAGATCAGGAAGAGGAACTGAACCACCTTTGTGGTTAAAAGACTTTGTATCTCTAAACATTCATGAGGGACAATATAGTCTGTAAAATATCTATCATATGACAACATTAAACTAGTCTATCAAACATACTTGGTAAAGATGTCAAGTGTTGCAGAACCACAGTCCTACAAGGAGGCAGCATATGATCCTAGATGGACTGAAGCAATGGTTGCTGAGATCAAGGCACTGCAAGAAAATCATACTTGGGAAATAGTTGAGCTACCAGAGGGTAAAACACCTATTGGATGCAGATGGATATTTAAAGTTAAGTACAAGGCTAATGGAGATGTTGAAAGGTTTAAAGCAAGGATAGGGGCAAAGGGGTATAGCAAAAAAAAAGGCATAGATTACCAAGAAACCTTTAGTCATGTTTTCAAAATGAAGATTGTCAGGACTGTTTTGGCTATTAGTGCAAAATAACACTGGCAGATACATCAAATGGATGTATTCAATGTATTCCTTCAGAGAGATTTACCAGATGAAATTTATATGCAGTCACGATAGGGATTTGAGAGTCAGGGGGAGAATAAAGTATGTAGACTCACTAAATCCCTCTATGGGTTGAAACAAGCTCCCAGACAGTGGAATGCAAGGTTGTTTGAGGCATTGCTAAGGTTTCAGTTCAAGCAAAGTGAACATGATCACTCTTTATTCATCAAGAAAACATCAACAGGTTTAGTGTTTGTTCTTATATATGTTGATGATATGTTAATTACAGGAAGTAGTGTTCAATTTATTGAAGAAACAAAAGATATATTGATCAAACATTCAAAATGAGGGATCTAGGTGAGCTCAGGTTTTTATTAGGGATTGAGTTTGCAAGGTCAAGTAAATACATACTGATGCATCAGAGAAAATATGCATTAGAACTTATTTCTGAAACAAGATTGGGAAATGCAAAACCTGCATGGACTCCTATTGACAACAATAATAAGCTAACTTCAAAGCATTATGATGATTATGTCAATTCAGAAGATGACAAAGAAGATCCTCCAGCGGATCAAAGCATCTATCAGAGATTGATAGGAAATCTACTATATCTTATAATGACAAGGACTAACATTGCATTTGGAGTACAAACATTGAGTCAGTTTCTACAACAACCTAAAAAAACCCATATGGAAGCAGCTCTAAGGATTGTTAGGTACATAAAAGGCCAGCCTGGTCAAGGGATATTGTTATCTAGCAGTCAAGACAACAAACTTACAACATTTTGTGATGCTGACTGGGCATCTTGTTCTCTTACAAGGAAGTCTATAACAGGCTATTTTATCAAGTTTGGTAACTCAGTGGTCTCTTGGAAATCTAAGAAACAATCTACTGTGCCTAGAATTCAGCAGAAGCTGAGTACAAAATTATAGCTACAACTGTAACTGAAATTATTTGGATGTTGGGTTTACTAAAGGACTTAGGGATTAAAGTGCAGAAGCCTGTAGATGTGTGTACATATAGCAAATCAGCAATCTTGTTAGCTGCCAATCCAGTGTACCATGACAGAACAAAGCATATTGAGATAGATTGTCATTTCATAAGGAAAAAAATTGTACAAGGAATAATATGTACCAAGTACACTCCTACACATGAACAACCAGCTGACATGCTCACCAAAAGACTGACAAAAGTTCAACATCAACTGCTTCGTTCCAAGCTTGGAGTTCAGAACATATTTTCACTTCCAAGATTGAGGGGGAGTGTTACTGTTAGTAACCAAAACTAAAGAAGACAAGTCACATTTGGAAAGTTATAAGTTAGTAGTTCCGTTAATTAGTTAAGAATTCTAACTATTCAAGAAACACTATATATATATAGATAGGATTGTACCCTGTAAAGGTTAACACATCAAAAAGAATACTGAGTGAGAGTTTTTAGACTCTCAAGGATAATTCTACTTCTTAAGAGATTGTGTCTACTTCTTTCTCTCTATCTTCTTCTGTTTCTTGTTCTCTTTCTTCTTTTTCTTCCTCTTCTTCTTCTTCAATCTAGTCATCATAAAGTACATGGTATCAGAGCTTTCAAGCTAGTCATTTTGATGCTTTTCATGACAAACGACACTATCCTACGATATGAGTGTCTACGATCGTCAATAATATAGTAACCCAACCAAGGGTTGGGGTCGTGTCCCATGGGAGTAGTTTTGAGAATAAATAACCAATTAGAATTTCATTCAAATTAGTCGTAGTTAAAGACATTTACGATTACATTGTAAATCAAGGGTGACACAAAAGGGTGAAATATCAAAGGGGATTTTGTAACAAGTAATAAAACAACAAAATAAACAATGAAAGATTAAGATTGGGGAGAAGTTCTTGGGGCGGGACCGCAATACATATTGATACCAAGATGTTGGGTGCATACTTTCGATAGAAAATTTAGAAGATAATAGTGACTAGGCTAAGCTTTACTCCTTAGGCCATTAGTCTAGTGATCTTGGTTTCGCAACCTCCCTCTCGGGCAAGCTGAAAATACATGGGTGGTTTTGTATTTACAACTACAAACCCATTATATTAAACCACAACCACTAGGTGAAATCACCATTAAAATACATCGAACCTATTAGCAAACAAGACCCAACAATAATATCAGCATATATTTGCTAAATCACACCCCAAGAATGAGGGTTTTTAGCCACACATCAAGAAATAAGAAATTATACCTAACATGATAATGAAATCAACTAGGTATAAGAAATTAAACATTGAATTAATCAAAGGAATAAGAATAGAGAAGATCCACTTCCAACTTGGCAAGATGAAACCCTTTCTTCAGGTCTCCCAAAAACCCTCTCCAAACTTGAGAGAAAAAGTACTATTCTATCAAAAATTATAATAAAAATATTTCACACTAAAATCTGATTATGTCTCCAATTATAACTCTCAACGAGTATTTATAGTTTCCACAGATTGTGCTGTGGAGGATTGTTTGAAGACGTTACTCGAGATCACCGATGAACTCGGTGATCCGCCCTTTGGTTAGCTCATCGACTTTAGTGTGTTGCCTTCAGCATCCTCGCATTCTGGATCATTGGGCGGTATAGTACTGCCTCGCGGAACTAACCGATGACTCGCCAACTGCTCCTTTCATCGCCTTTTGATCCACTTCCTTCAGTGCTTTGCGTACTGGAACAAAGGGCGGTGCATGTCCTTTCACCGACTCGCCAAGTTGGAGTCGGCGATCCGTAGGCTTTCCTTTCTTGTTCTTTTCAGCTCTTTTTGCTCCGTTTTGTACCTAAGTGTCCATGCTTCCACTAAAACTTCAAATAACTGAAACTTAAGCATTTTAATAAGGTATTGAGATAAAACAAGCATTTAAGGACACTATTTCTATTATAATAAAGCCCTAAATGAGTCCAATTTGTGGACTCATCAACACCCCCAACTTAAACTTTTGTTTGTCCTCAAGCAAACTCAAGTTCAGCAGTTCAAATAAGATGTCTCAAATAGTGCTACACAAGATTAAATCATGAACATACACCATAAGAATCAAATTACTCATGTAAAATGAATTGTGTACTCAAACATTCAAGTTGTGACACACCATTATCAAAGATTCTCATACTCGCAATATTTGCTATTTGTGCGAGTTCAGGTTAGACAAAAGATATCTAAATGCCCTCACATGAAAAATGATTCCATATTCATACACAGAGGTTTCTCAATTCAAGATCGGGAATTAAATGCAACGCTCACACTAAAAAAGAGGAACACAATGCATGTTTTCACCCATAAGTTTGCCTTTATTTTCTAATCCATCTTCGATTTAGCTTATTCAAGATCAAAGAGGTCTTTCTAAAGCTTGTAATGGGGCTGAGTTAAAATGTTTGGTCATTTAGGCTCATTGGCTTTCATCCTCATGAAATGTGGTATTCTCAAGGCATTCCTTTCTTTCCCTTTGTCAATTTTTTTTTCTAGTGCTTCTAAGTCATCTTTAATTGACCTCCATGGATTGCTTGGAAACCCACTTTCTTTTGTACTATTTCTTCCACAACTTGTCTTTTTCATTTTTTTTATATATATATGGAGGGTTTCCACTGTTTCACAACGCCATTGGTTAGAGAGACTTTTCCTGCACTTCTTGACTACTCCTTTTCCTTTTCACCACACCCCAAACTTAGGCTTTTGGCCTAAGTTGGCTATTCACTAAACCACAAATCAAGAGGATTATAGGTAGTGGGTCAAGTAAGGTCTAGGGTTCATCAAGGTTCTTCCAAAGAAAGTAAGGCTCAAAAGGGTGTGCAAAAGAGTATCACATGCTCACGGGTAGGCCACAAAAGAGGTATATGTCAAATTGGCTCACACTCTTTAAAGTTGCCTAATATCATCTCAAAAGTACACCTTTCTAAATCAACCATACTAATAGGGAAAATTCTAGGTTTATTCATGCAAGGTTCAATGTAAGCTCATCACACAAGGCATCGATACTTAAGTCAAGCAAATACTACACACTTTCGCTAGTGTGCAACGGTCATTACAAGTGAATCAATTCGATAAGTGCCTAGTCACAACGAGACGCAAAGAGTTCACATATTTTCTATGTAACTTCATTTGGCCTCATCGTAGCCTACATTCATGTTCGTTCAGTTACAAGCACTATTCGAGTCATCGGTATTGATCGGAACTGAGACTTAAATTTTTGCAAAAGAACAGAACCACATTCAAGAACAAATAACGGGTGGCGAAAATGTGTGAAAAATTCAAAAAATATTCTGAAGGATCAAAATTATTTTGCAATTAAAACAAACGGAGCCATAAGCTCAAACATCCACACAAGCAGTATTAAAACAAAATTCAAACAGACAACCAAAATATCAAAATAACACCCAATGCTGGGCCTCATCCCACCACAAATAAAAACATTTGTCCTCAAATGCAAGTAAGAGGTATTGAATGAGAATCGATAATGTAAACCAATTTACCCAGAGATATCCAGATCAACAAGTTACAAATGAGGTCAAATTTCTCAAAAATTACTCGGGGTGTTGAAAGATCAACCTTGTGTGAGGATAAAATTGATATGGAGGATGCTTGGCGGCCATACAATCCACAACTGAGCAAAATTTAACAACTCAAATACTCTAATAATGCGTGAAATATGAAACTAGAGTGCAAGTGTGAGTTAGGACATATGAAAAAGTGAGGAAAACAGTAAATTGGAAACTTTGAAACCTTGGCTTGGAGGACTTTCCAGTTATCGCCCATTTGGCGACATTAGTCATACTGGTCTACTCATTCGGCGAAGCGCCGAATATTTAGCTACTTCGCTAAAACTCACGGGACCTCTGGTTGAAGGGGGGGTCCGAACGGTGGCTTGCATTGTGCTCGCAGATATGGTCGGCAATTAGCTATTAATTTTCAAAGTTCACCGAGTTTTACAGACTCCAAACCCAGACTGGGTGAGTTCAAATGGCAGTTAATAGTGCGATCGGTGACCATTAAAAGTGAATTGGGTAATTTAATCTGTAAGGATCGGCGAGAAGCCTGACATCGCTGAATGCTTTCGGCGACTCGTTGAGAGGATACTTAATTCACCCTTCTTGCATGCACCCTTAATCCCTTTATGCACAGTTTTCAATAAATAACCTAAGTGTGTGAGTACGTCACCAACTAGTATGGCAAGGTGATTATACACTCAAAATTCTCCTGCCCTGTTCATATACTTTCTAACTTTTCCCGAAGCCTTTGTAAAAATGGGAAGACCAAAAGTTGTAGGGAGAGACATGCCACCCCGACATGTAAGAGCAAGGGATTTCAAAAGAGATGAAAGGATAGCAGAACTAGCCAAAAAAAGAAGAGAGAGTAAGAAAGCAAGTGCCAGTAGGAGGTTTCCCATCGACCCCACCTTTCCTCCATGAAGACGTGGATAATACACGACCGCAAATTCTTTTTTGGTGGCCCATGACGTGGATAGAATGGTTGAAGCTAACATCGCTGCAGAAGCTAGAGGAAAGGAACAAAATGAAACCCAGAATGACAACCCGGGGACCATTGTCGAGTTTCAGGCTAATGGATCAGGCAACAATGCTCCGACAGATGAAGCAAACATGTAAATAGGATCCCCTCTTCACCTCTCTCTATCCTTACTTGTTTAAACTTTTGGATAGTCTTATTTGCATTTGAGGAAAAATGGTTTTAACTGTGGTGGGGTGAGGCCCACATTTGTGTGTTATTTTGATATTTGGGTTGTCTATTTTAAATTGTGTTTTCATACAGCATGTGTCAATGTTTGAGCTTATGACTCCTTTTGTTTTAATTGCAAAATAATTTTGATCCTTCCAATTTTTTTAAAAATTTTCGCACATTTTCGCCAACCGTTATGTGTTCTTGAATGTGGCTCTATTCTTTTGCAAAAAATTGAGTCACGGTTCTGATCAATACCGATGACTCGAATAGTGCTCCCAATTGAACGATCATGAATGTACGGCTGCAATAAGGCCAAATGAAGTTACATAGACAGTATGTGAACTTTTTGCATTTCATTGTGACTAGCCACTTATCGAATTGATTCTCTTGTAATGACCATTGCACACTAGCGAAAGTGTGTAGTATTTGCTTGACTTAAGTATTGATGACTTGTGTGATGAGCTTACATTGGACCTTGCATGAATAAACCTAGATTTTTCCCTATTAGTCTGATTGATTTAGAAAGGTGTACTCTTGAGATGATCTTAGGCAAATTTAAAGAGTATGAGCCAATTTGACATATACCTCTTTTGTGGCCTACCCGTGCGCGTATGAAACTCTTTTGAACACCCTTTTGAGCCTTACCTTTCTTTGGAAGAACCTTGATGAATGATATACCATGAGTTTACGGTATTTTTAATGCATTTCACTTAAGAGTTGTGTGTGTCTAGGGACTTTTTGTATTGGTTTTTATTTGTTTTTATTATGTTTTGCTGGAAAGATGTTTAGGCGCGAAAGTAAAGAGACAACTGAAAGAAATGCAGAAAAGGGCATCTATGAATCGTAGGTCCATTGACGCTCCGTAGATGGTGATCGTAGATCAGCAGGCAAGGCAAATAAGGGAAATCTGACCAAGTGTGAAACAACGGTGACCATTGACGGTCCGTAGATTGACTTAAGGACCGTACTGCTGAACCGTAGAAGAATACTGTGAGGGTTCCAATACCTGATTTTTGAAGAATCTAAGTGTGGAGCTACGGAGAGGAATTTATGGACCATGGATTGATCTACGGTTCGTACTGATGTTCCGTTGTTTTCTTCAGAGAAGCTGATTTTTGGAAACTGAAATATTTTCCAAGTCCTGACTGACGGAAGGGACTCACGGATCGTGGATCTATTGATGGTCCGTGAGTCAGTCTCGTGGATTGAAGACGCGTGCTTGAACAAACTTTCCTTATTTTGTTTCCCTTTTACTTTAGGAGTTATTTTCTATAAATAGGGTATGTAAACCTCATTTTTGGGGGTTAGACTTTATTACTTTAGTTTTACTTTGTGACTTGGGAGATTAATTTGCAAACCTAGCAATTCTTGATTTCCTAAGTTGGTTTTGAAGATTTTGGTTTAGTAAATTCAAGTTGAATTTCTAGGTTTATTATTCTCAATTACGTAAGTTTATAATTCTTTCATCTAAAACAATGAATTTTGATCAAATGAATATGGGTAACTAAACTCCACAACTAGGTTGTGGGAACCATGAGCCATCCAAACATCGATGTGATGTCTAATATGAGGTAAAGGTAAGAGTTAGTACATTATACACACATAGCCGGACCAAGGTGCGGGGTGAAATTCTCTAGATGCCGGACCAAGGATTTAGAGATACCTAGCTTATCACTTTGCATGTAATACACTAGGAAAGGATTGCTATTACTAGGATTACCGCGTTATGAGCTTATGGGGAACACGTATACCCTAGTTAATTCTCTTATCTTGATAACAACCAAAATTGACCTTTGTTTACTGATTACTTACTGAATTATTTTAATTTGTTTCACAACCCCCCCCCCCCCCCTTTAATTACTTGTTTCTGGATGTAATTCGACTAAACAAATATAATTGAAAGTTAAGGTTAAGTGTAAGCCATTTTCCTCGTGGGATCGACCCCAACCTACAAGTTGAGTTCTTTACTTGATAATGATCACTTATACTTCTTTATGGAGTTTTTATTTGAGCGTATCAAATTTTGGCGTCGCTACCGGGGAAATTTGGCTTTTAGATTAATTTTAACTACAGTATTGAACTTTAGTCAAATATTTCCTAATTTTACTTTTTGTTTTTGTTTTTGTCTCTCTCAGGTTCTGACTCTAGTATATGCCAAGTACACAGAGCCAATGTGAACCACTTACTCCTTACGATCCAGAGTGGAACCGAACTTTGTGAAGAATGAACAATCAAGGAGTTCCAGTTAATCCTATCGGAGTAAATCTTGGTGATGCAGTTGAGTTGCAACATCTGAGGGTAGCTGGTCGGGAAAATCAGGTTCCAGTTGAAAATCAATTGGAAGATGCATTGAGGGTGCAGGATCCACCAGCCCCACGATAACATGAGAACTATAGGGGCAACGTCAATATTGTTGACTCTGATGGACCTCTTGTCCTACCCCCTCTGCTTCCAAGGAACACATTTGGGGTAACCAGTAGCTTGATGCAGATGCTTACAACGAGGGGCTTGTCCTCAGGGTTGCCATCGGAGGACCCACATGTCCACATATCCAATCTATAGGTGGTTTGCAAAAGTTGTGTAGGTAGACCAGACTTGGATATGAATGTCATCGGATTACGAGTGTTCCCTCTATAACTGATAGGCGAAGCTGCTGTATGGTTCACTGAGATTTCTTATAACTCAATCCATACATGGGACCAACTGAGGGACGTGTTATTAGCAAGATATTATCCAGTGTCCAAAAAGTTCAATCACAAAGATACGGTCAACAATTTTGTGGCATTACCTGGAGAGTCTGTGAGTAGCTCATGGGACAGATTCACTACGTTCATAAGAGGTGTTTCGAATCATCGTATTGATGATGAGTCGCTAAAGGAATAGTTCTATCGAGGTCAGGATGACAACAATAAAGAAGTGCTTGATAGTATTGCTGGAGGTTAATATTGTGAGTGCACATATGCACAGATTGCAGAAAAGCTGGAGAAGTTCTCTTGCAATAATAAAGCATGAAGCACTAGGAGGTCAGCTACTGGGAGAAACACATTTTTCATTCATGATACAAACATCCATTCTGCGGATGAAATTCGTGATGAGAAGGCTCAAATGAGGACTGAGTTGGGGTTGGTACTGAAGCATGTAAGCGGAGATGCAAAAAAAGTAAATGATGTGAACTACTTGACTAGAACTCCACCGCCAGTTGAAGAGTGCTACTATGAAGAGGATGCTTATGCTATGAATGATTAGACGAGGGGTTTTCGACCAAATGCCCAAGGATCCAACACGAAAAATAGGCACCAAGGTCAAGGAAACCAAGGTCGGAACTATGAAAATTACAATCGATAGGGTCAATATGTCCAAGATGGGAACTTCAATCGCGACAACAACTACATTCGAAACAGCTATGGCAACAGAAACGATCGAGTTGGACCTTATGTTCCCCTCAAAATTGGGAATCTGGTACTAGGGAAGCTGGAGGCAATATGGCAAGATTGAAAATATGATGCAGAAGATGATGAGAAGGTTTGATGCAACTGATGATAATGTGAAGGAGATGAGAAACGACGTGTCTGGTATTGGTCAAAAGGTTCATGCCCATGCAGTTTCAATAAAGCATTTAGAGCAACAGATGACTCAGTTGTCTACTACAGTCAACCCACGTCAACCTGTCACTCTTCCGAGCAACACCATCCAAAATCCAAAGAATGACGGTCATTGTATGGCAGTTACTACTCGAAGGGGTAAACAAACCATTGATCCACCTATGCCGTCTTTGGTGGATGTTGAGATTAGAAAAGAAGATGATGTGGTAGAGATTAGAGAAGAGTCTTAGAATGCGACAGAGAAAGAAGCGGAGATCTCACAAAAAGTGTTCCCAATACCTAGACCTCTGCCACCTTTTCCACAGAGGTTAGTGAAGAAGACTGAAGATGGAAAATATCGCAGGTTTATTACTATGTTGAAGCATCTTTCCATCAATGTTCCGTTGATAGAAGCTTTGGAGCAAATGCTTGGGTATGCGAAGTTTATTAAAAATATGGTGACAAAGAAGAAGTCTGTGAGTTTTGAAGATGATGATAGAATGCAACATTATAGCGCTATTGCTACAATGTCTCTTGTCCAAGATAATGAGGATCCTGGTGCTTTCACGATTCCATGCACTATTGGGTTGTTACACTTTGCTAAGGCATTGTGTGTTCTTGGTGCTAGCATCAACCTTATGCCATTGTCTATTTATAAGAAGTTGGGTCTAGGGGACCCAAAGCCTACTACGATGCGGTTACTTATGGTCAATCGAACTGTGAAGAGGCCCATTGGTGTACTCCATGATGTGCTAGTGAAACTGGAGTTGTTCATCTTTTCGGCGAATTTTGTGATTCTTGACTGTGATGTTGATTTTGAGGTTCCCATCATCCTTGGGAGACCATTCCTTGCCACAGGGCATGTGTTGGTTGATATGAGAAGGGGCAGATAAAGTTCAGACTGAACAATGAAGAACCAATTTTCAATATTTGTAGATCCATGAAGCAGAGTGGTGAGCTCCAAGCGGTATCTGCTATAACTTACAGAGTTGAGAGTGGAACAGAAGTGAAAATTGAAGAGTGACTAGGTATTGAGGCACTAGAAACAATTATGATGAATTTCAATAGTGATAGTATTGAAGAGTATGATGAGTTGGTAGCCGCACTTGATAGATGCGAATATCGGTCAAAACCAAAAAGTATGAGTTAGACATGAAGAATCGCGAGTCCCCACCCGCAAGACCATCTATTGTGGAGGCACCAAAATTGGAGCTTCAGCCTCTACCACCATATTTGAGATATGTATACTTGGGTTGAGATAATACTTTGCCGGTCATCTTTGCGGCAGATTTAAGTGCAAGACAAGTAGAGTGCTTAGTGATTGTGTTAAAGAGGTTCAAGCGAGCTACTGAGTGGACTATTGCGGATATTATGGGATTTCTGCCAGTATTTGTTCTCATAAAATCCAACTCATGACAGATCACAAGCCTAGTATCGAGCACCAGAGAAGATTAAATCCACTTATGCAAGAGGTAGTTAAAAAAGGAGATCATCAAGTGGTTGGATGCCGGAGTTATTTATCCCATTGCAGATAGTAGTTAGGTGTGTCCTATTCAGTGTGTGCCCAAGAAAGGTGGGATTACTGTGGTTCCTAATGAGAGAAACGAGCTTGTTCCGATGCGGCCCGTGACTGGATGGAGAGTCTGCATGGACTACTGAAAGTTAAATGCCTGGACAGAAAAAGACCATTTCCCTATTCCATTCATGGATCATATGTTGAATAGACTTGCTGGTAAGCGTTGGTATTGTTTCTTGATGGTTACTCGGGCTACAATCAGATTTCTATAGCTCCAGAGGATCAAAAGAAGACCACCTTCACTTGGCCTTATGGGACTTTCTCCTTCAAACGGATGCTATTTGGGTTGTGCAATGCTCCAGCGACCTTCCCGCGTTGTATGATGTCGATATTCTCGGATATGGTGGAGGACATCATTGAAGTGTTCATGGATGATTTTTCTGTGGTAGGTGACTCTTTTGATCGTTGTCTAGATCATTTGGCCGAGGTACTGAAAAGGTGTGAATACTGCAATCTAGTGCTAAATTGGGAGAAGTGTCACTTTATGGTTAAAGAATGAATATTTTTGGGTCATCGGATTTCTGAGAAAGGCATTGAGGTTGATCGAGTAAAAGTAGAGGTAATAGAAAAGCTTCCACTACCTGTCTCTGTAAAAGGTGTTAGAAGTTTTCTTGGGCATGCAGTTTCTATAAGAGGTTCATCAAGGACTTCTCTAAAATTGCACATCCATTGTGCAAACTGCTCAGAAAGAAGTATAGGTTTGATTTTGATGATGCTTGTCTGAGAGCATTTGAAGAGTTGAAGGAGAAGTTGGTTACTGCACCTTCATTATTTCACCGGATTGGGGACAACCGTTGAGGTAATGTGCGATGCGAGTGGAGTGGCACTTGGTGTAGTACTAGGACAGAGGAGAGAAAATTCTTCACCCTATTTATTATGCTATCAAAGCTCTAAATGTGGCCTAGAAGAATTATATTGTGACTGAACAAGAACTTCTTGCGGTGGCTTTCGCGTTCGAGAAATTTTGATCCTACTTGCTTTGTACAAAGGTCATAGTGCATACTGACCATTCTGCATTGAGGCATTTGATGGCGAAGAAAGATGCAAAACCAAGGTTGATTAGATGTGTATTGTTGCTGCAAGAGTAAAAGATATAAAGGGGACCGAATATCAAGTTGCCAATCACTTGTCCAGATTAGAGGAAGAAGCTATGCTAAAGCTTGGAGATAGGGCAGAGATTAATGATGCTTTTCCAAATGAACATGTATTGGCTGCTTCTCATGATTTGATTCCTTGGTTCGTAGACTTTGCTAAATATTTGGCAAGCGATCTGGTGCCTCCGGATTTATCTTTTAACCAAAGGAAGAAGTTTATGCCTGATGTGAAAAAATATTTTTGGGACGAGCCTTACTTGTATCGTAGTTGTGCTGATGGGATTATTTGTCGTTGTGTGCCCGAGGTTGAGATGTTGAGTGTACTTGAGGCATGTCATTCATTGCCTGTTCGTGGGCATCATAGTGGTATTTGTACTGCGCATAAGATCTTGCAATGTGGGTACTATTGGCCTACCATCCACCAAGATGCTCATGATTTTGCCAAGTCTTGTGATTGTCGCCAAAGAGAAGGAGGGATTTCAGAGAGGCAAGAGCTTCCTATGAATCCTGTATTGGTGATAGAGTTGTTTGATGTATGGGGCATTGATTTTATGGGTCCATTTGTGAGTTCACATGGGATGAAGTATATTCTTGTTGCAGTTGATTATGTATCAAAGTGGGTGGAAGCAGTTGCGCTCCCCAACAATGAAGGTAAAAGTGTCACAACATTTCTGAAAAAGAATATCTTCTCCAGATTTGGTACACCGAGGGCGATTATAGTGATGGAGGTTCCCACTTTTGTAATAAGTTGTTCAAGGCGCTACTTGAGAAGTATGGTGTCCACCACAATGTAGCCACTCCTTACCATCCACAGACTAGCGGGCAAGTTGACGTGTCCAACAGAGAGATCAAACAGATTTTGGCAAAGACTGTGAATGCTAATAGAACAATTTGGTCAAAGAAGCTTGATGATGCTCTATGGGCCTATCACACTGCATACAAGACCCCCATAGGTATGTCTCCTTACCAACTTGTATATGGAAAGTCTTGTCATTTACCTATAGAGCTAGAGCATAAGGCTTTGTGGGCGATGAAGAAGCTAAATTTTGATTGGGGCACCACATCTAATCAAAGAATGAATGACTTGAATAAGCTTGATGAGTTTCGCTTAAAAGCTTATGAAAGTTCAGCCTTGTATAAGGAGAAATTGAAGAGGTATCATGATCAAAGAATTGAAAAGCGAGAATTTGTTGTGGGTGATCTTGTGCTTCTATTCAACTATAGGTCGCGCTTGTTTCCAGGTAAACTCAAGTCCAAATGGACTGGGCCATTTCTGCTCACAAAAGTGCTCCCCATGGAGCGGTTGAGCTTGAGAATAGTGAAGGAACAAGGTTCATGGTAAACGGGAAAAGGATATAGATCTATCTGGGAAATGCTGAAAGTGTGCAAGAATTGGCTGAGGCCTACCATCTAGATAAAGTCTGAGTAATCAAGAGACATGCGTCATGCCGTGACAGTAAATCAAGTGCTGCTTGGGAGGCAACCCAAGATGTACAATATAGCCAACGATAGGTTTTTGTTTTCCATCTAGTAGTTTTCTTTATTTAATTGCGTCTCTGTATCAATTTAGATAGGTGTTTTATTTTTGTACTAGTGTTAGCTAGAACTAGCATAGGGTCCATGTCTAAATAGTGTCAAGATAATACAAAAAGAATGGCCTAATGGTTGCTACATGTGAGGGGTGAAATTAAAAATATGTAGAAAAAGGTCTGGTGCAGAGGTTTACGGACCCCATCGACGGTCCGTGGTTCAATCCACAGACCGTAAATTGTGTCCGTATATCCCAGGTAAGTTCTGATGTTTTCTAAGTTAGAGTGTCGTCTACGGTCCCAATCTACGGACCATAGATCGATCCATGGACCGTAGATGGGGTTTCGTGGATCCAAACCCTAATTCTGTCTGACCTGACCCGGACCCCCTATTTAAAAATCCCCTAATTTTAAATCATTTCCACTTCCCTCAATTCACTCTCCAACCGTTTCAAACACTTCAACTCCCCTAAATCACTCCATAACTCCCCCATAAAATCATCCCTTCCATTCTCCCATAATTCCCACGATTTAGTTCCTTTCCATACACTACTCATTCCCTATTCCACAAAAGGTCTAGTGTTCGGGTTTGTAACGAAAAGGAGATTTTTTGGTCTGGCAAAGCTTAGTGTCATCACACAATCACCCCACTCCTCGTTGCTTGTAAGGTAATAGAATTTCCCCTCACTTTGAATTTTGTTTCATAGATTAAATATAGAAAGTCGGGAGTCGAGTCTTGACCTTGGGTAATTAAGTGTACGTAATTGCATGCTAAAATTTAAGTACTAAAACCCTTGGGACAATAGATTCTGATTGTGTTACCTTGATAGTGTGAAACCTGTCTAAATGCTAGTCTATATGTAAGTTTTGACTTAGGGTTCTGAATCTTATATGAAATAATTATCAAATATAGTAATTGGAACCCCTAGAATGAAGAACTAGCATGATTAAATATTGAAATGCATAGTTAGACTAGGATACTATTGAAAATGGTCAAATATGTGGGATTGAAAATAAAGAATGTCTGAAATCTGGCACAGATCACTTCCACGAGACCTCGTCTACGGACCGTATATAAGGTCCGTGGATGGATGCACTTGAAATTTTCACCAAGTATGAAACCACAGATGTGGACTACAGTCCGTAGATCCATTTACAGACCGTTCTGAACATCCGTGGTTTCCCTCCGTGACCAATATTATTGGTCCTCTAATCCACGAAAGAGATCCACGAATCGTAGATCAGTCTACAGACCATAGATCTCCACCGTAGATAACCATTGTAGCCACTGTCTTAAATTTTTTTGGGTCTTTATTGGTGTTCGTTTTTAGTTCTAAAATTATTTCGAGTGTGTTGTTAGTTATTTTTGGTACTAATAAGTCTTCCACAGGTACGATGGCACCCAAGAAACTAGTCACTTATACAAAATAGGGCAAGTCAAAATATGTTGCCCCTAGCTTCAAGTTAATCGATGAAGATAATGATGTGGAGACGAATCTAGCATATGTTTCTCCCAACATAAGGACCTCCCCCACTGCACCCCGAGTCACCAGAGTCACCCCCCGGAAGGTGATTCCCGGCGTAGTCACTGTCCCCAGTCTGATGAGGAGCACACACTGATCGGGTCACCAGCTGGTGTTGCTTCCAGTTCAGAGAACGGGTCTATGACGGCTCAGAGTTTGCCCAGGATTTGGGCTCTGAGTCTAACCATGCTTCAGGGTCCGAGTCTGCTCATGCTACAGGGTCCAGTGCTAAATTAGCAACAGGGTTTGGGGAAAATGATCAAGCAGCCTCGTCTGATGAGGCCACTAGCTCAGAGTTAGTACCAGCACCATGGAATGACGACCCTAATCCAGTGGCCAGCGAACCAAATAGATGGTATGTTGAGGGCCAATGACAAATTTATCAGGATGCCAAGATGAAGAATGACAAAGAGAAGATGGCCCAACTTATTACATAGGAGCGCAGAGTCGTCAGTGGGAGCTTGCACACTATCCCCGACATCCACCAGTTTTTTAAACTTCACAAGTGTGACTGGATGGGTAGAGACCTTGAGACTTATAGCGAGGAGATTGTGCGGGAGTTCTATGCCTCCTATGCTGCCACTCTTCGAGGTTCAATTGACAAGAGGTCCAAGCCTACAGCCCAAGACCCTATCACTTCTACTATGGTCCGAGGTTTTCTAGTAGACATATGACATACCACCATCAGCCGATTCCTCTATGCCCCTGGTCCTGATCACACATGGGCTCTCAACATGGCTGGATTTGAATACAGATGGAATGTTGTGAGAAGTGGAGCCTTCATGCGTATGCTGAGCAAAGGGAGGCTATCTTATAGTGGCTGGCCAGGCACATAGCTGTAGATGGAGAGTGTGTGGAGTGGGTTAGCTCACCACGTTTGAGTATTCGAAAGGCCACCTTGACTTTGGTGGCTATGTTTTTTTGGTTATTGGTGCGTAAGAGGTTGTTGCCTACAAAAGCTGACAACCAACTCACATGGGACAGAGTTGTCATGGTTGCAAGATTAGTAGCAGGATTGGAGATCGACTTTGCCCGTATGCTGCTGGCAGAAATTCACGAAAGGGCATTCAAGACTTCCACTACTTACCCATTACCATGTTTGATTTTCCAATTGTGCAGGGACTCTGAGTGCCGCTCTGGTACTTTGATAGGTTGATCCACCCTATGGGGACCTTAGATATTGGCTTGATTTGGGACGAGGCTAATGTGGCAACACCTCGCAGAGGGCCGCGGATCAATGTGCCAATGGGTACTAATTTAGTAGATGTTGTGGAGCAGTTGCAGGGTGATGAGCCTATCCTTCTAGTCCACACTGATGATGCCCCAACCTCATCTTCTCAGGCCGCTAGTCAGGCCCCCAGCTCATCTAGAGCCACCCCGCCTTTGGGATTAAATGTTATACCAATGGCCTGAGTCTAGAAGTTAGAGGTTCAGATGGCTACCTTATTGTTCAACATTAAGCCCTGGATGCGATAGTTGATTGTTGAGTTCGAAGAGCGAGTAAAAAGAAGGATGGAGGAAAAATGGACCAAAAGTTTCAAACGGTTCATAAGCGGCTCGATGCCTTTAGTTGAGAGTTCTAGAGAGGTAAGCTCCTACTACTAATATGTCCTCTTTTCGGACCGAGCTAGCTAGTCTATGGGCCGATGTTGATGCCATCCTGGCCACACTAGCTGTTGAGCCACAGGCTGTACTCTCAGCTTTAGGCGATGATACAGTCCTGGGTGCACTATTTTAGTAGAGATGATGCGGAGGAGCAGCCTGCACGTGCCCACGGGAAGAGGCATCGATATAGTCACAAAACTGAGCTCACGGAGGAGGAGAAGGCTTGCAAAAGGCAGCGTAGGTAGAAGAAGAAGGCACAGAAAGCCTCCATAATAGATGAGCAGCTAAGGCAGCAGAGGGCCTGTGAGATGGTTGTTGGGGCGTTGAGTTCTATGCCTGTGTCTGAGGTTCTGCCTATTGTGGCAATTGATGTGAGCACCACTGCTGGTGCATTTAGAGTGGCGGATAACACTATTGATGGTGATGTACTTGTTGATAGGGGCACTACTGAGGGTGACCCACGTGTTGATGTAGCGGGCTTCAGGTGTCGGGACCCACCCGTTTGTTGATAGGTGTTTGGCGCTATGCGCCACAGGTTTGCTTCACCTAATCCATTATTCTTTACTTGTTTTGTACATTGGGGACAATTGCACCTTATTTTGTTGGGGGTGGGGTAAATGGACTGTGAGTGATAGGGTGAAGTCTGAGTAACCCAACTCATAATCCTCTCTTGGGTTTTTCTTGCCTGTGTTCGTTTTCCTCAACAGACTGTTTAATTTTTGTTGAACCGGCATGTGTTAGGATTGTATGTGTAGAAACATGAAAAAGATTGAAGCATGATGTCTTATGAAAAATGATACCCGTCCAAAATGTGCTAGAATTTGTAGGCTAAGATAAGTTGAATGTGTTGGCTCTGAATGTGACATGATAATGAATCAACTTGATAGCAATGACTTAAGCTAAAACTTGAACTGGGTAATCTGATAATTTGATAATGAAACTATGTGTCAAGATTGTGTGAGAATAGTTGATTGTTCAAACAATTTTTGTGCCAATCTAGAACTTTCCTGGTTAGTCCTACTAAGACAATCTATTCTAGAGGCTAGGAAGTGATCATAGGCCTTTGTTCTGATAAGTCCACAAATTACCTAAAAGAATCCAACCAAATGAAATAAATGCTCCCTTTCATCCAAATACTTTGAGCCTAAATTAGATCATTTCTTTCTAAACCCCTAACTCACCTTCCCATAGTCCACTATGTTGGTCTCGGTCCCTCCTTGGACATGTGCACCTCGACTTAGGCCAAAAGCCTAAGTTGAAGGTGGCTAATGTAAAAAGTAGCTTCAATCTTGGCCCTGATCCGACATTGGGTATTGTGCACCTCAACCAATGGAAAATCCATAAGTTGATGGTGGTTATGAAAGAGGAAACCGAAAGAAAGATAGGTATTAATAGAGTTTGATGTTGAAAGAGAGAAAAAGAAAAGAGAGGAAATGATGTGACTTGGTGAAAGCTAAAGAAAAGAATAAAACGTAAGAAAAAGATTAAAGTGAAAAATAAAGAGTTACAAATTCAAAAGTCAAATCCATGGTTGAAGAAAATCAAGGGAAAAAAGGCAAAATAGTAGGATGTCAAAAATAGGGAAAAAAAGAGGTTGAAAGCCTAATGTAATGTCAAGGAGGGCAAAACGTCACTAAATGTACCCAAATGTATGACACTTGACCCTGAGCCTGTGTTACAAGCCAAGAAAGTCCTATAGTGATCCTAGAATCTGGTTTGGAGAGTCTAAGCAGTGAAAATAAGGGCAAGCCTATGACATTGAGCACTAACTATACTTGAAATTACTTCTGAGCATGAGTATTGAATAAATCTTTGTACCCTGAATGACATCCATTGTGTGAAAAAGGGATTTCATTTGAAGTAAGGGCACTAGTTGCATTATTGGAAAGTTGGTACATTGGGGATAGTGAGACAGTGTATGTTGTGTGCTGGTTGGTCGATCTTTGTCATAGTTTGATCTGCATGAATTGGCTTGTCGAATCTAAGAGAGCAGATTTTGCACCCGAAAAGAGAGTGGGGTATAGAGCCATGTGATTTCTTGTGCTTGAATTGCTTGCTTCTATACAAGTGTCGTTTAGAGTCTTTGTGCATTGCTTGAGGACAAACAACGAATTCAAGTTGAAGTTGAGGGTGTTGATATACCGTGAGTTTAGGGTATTTTTAATGCATTTCACTTAAGATTTGCATGTGTCTAGGGCCTTTTTGTATTGGTTTTTATGTGTTTTTATTATATTTTGCAGGAAAGATGTTTAGGCACGGAAGTAAAGAGACAACTGATATAAATGCAGAAAAGTGCATCTACGGACCGTAGGTCCATTGACGCTTTGTAGATGGTGATCGTAGATTAACAGACAAGGCATGAAAGGAAAAACAGGGAAATCTTACCAAGTGTGGAACCACAGTGACTATTGACGGTCCGTAGATTGATCTACGGAGTGTACTGCTGAACCGTAGAAGGATACTGCTAGGGTTCCAGTACCTAATTTTTGAAGAATCTAAGTGTGGAGCTATGGAGAGGGATTGACGGACCGTGGATTGATCTACGGTCCGTATTGATGTTCCGTCGTTTGCTTCAGAGAAGCTAAATTTTGGAAGCTGAAATATTTTCCAAGTCCTGACTGACGGAAGGGACTCACGGACCGTGGATCCATTGACGGGCCGTGAGTCAGTCTCATGGAATGAAGACACGTGCCCGAATACACTTTCCTTATTTCGTTTCCCTTTTACTTTAGGACTTGTTTTCTATAAATAGGGTACGTAAACCTCGTTTTTGGGGGTTAGACTTTATTACTTTAGTTTTACTTTGTGACTTGGGAGACTAATTTGCAAACCTAGCAATTCTTGATTTCCTAAGTTGGTTTGGAAGATTTTGGCTTTTCAAATTCAAGTTGAATTTATGGGTTTATTATTCTCAATTACGTAAGTTCATAATTCTTTCATCTAAAACAATGAATTGTGTTCATATGATTATGGGTAACTAAACTCCAAAACTAGGGTTGTGGGAACCATGAGCGATTAACAAAGTATGAATAGTAAATAAGCAATTCTTGAATAGTGTTATTGCATGCATTGATAATTCTTTCATTTAGAATTCTTTTTAACGGTAGCCAACATTAGAACTCGCCTTGTTGCTACTTGCCAGACCAAGGAGGTAATCAACAAGAAAAGAATTATCAACATAGATTTAGTGTGATACTATCTAATAGTCTACTGTCGATTGGTGCGAAGTAATATTTAAGCCAAACATCGATGTGATGTCTAATATGAGGTAAAGGTAAGGGTTAGTACATTATACACACGTAGCCAGAGCAAGGTGCGGGGTGAAATTCTCTAGTTGCCGGATTAAAGATTTAGAGATACCTAGCTTATCAGTTTGCATGTAATACACTAGGAAATGATTGTTTTTACTAGGATTACTGCGTTATGAGCTTGGGGGGAACACGTATACCCTAGTTAATTCTCTCATCTTGATAACAACCAAAATTGACTTTTGTTTACTGATTACTTACTGAATTATTACAATTTGTTTCACAAAATCCCCCCTTTAATTACTTGTTNCACACGTAGCCAGAGCAAGGTGCGGGGTGAAATTCTCTAGTTGCCGGATCAAGGATTTAGAGATACCTAGCTTATCAGTTTGCATGTAATACACTAGGAAATGATTGTTTTTACTAGGATTACCGCGTTATGAGATTGTAGGGAACACGTATACCCTAGTTAATTCTCTCATTTTGATAACAACCAAAATTGACTTTTGTTTACTGATTACTTACTGAATTATTACAATTTGTTTCACAAAATCCCCTCTTTAATTACTTGTTTCTGGAAGTAATTTGACTAAACAAATATAAATGTAAGTTAAGGTTAAGTATAAACCATTTTCCTCGTGGGATTGACCCCAACCTACAAGTTGGGTTCTTAACTTGATAACGATCGCTTATACTTCTTTAGGGAGGTGTAATTTGAGCGTATCAATGAACCCTAGACCTTACTTGATCCACTACCTATAATCCTTTTGATTTGTGGTTTAGTGAATAGCCAGCTTAGGCCAAAAGCCTAAGTTGGGGGTATGGTGAAAAGGAAAAGGAGAAGTCAAGAAGTGCAAGAAAAGTCTCTCTAACCAATGGTGTTGCAAAACAATGGAAACCCTCCAAAAAAAATGGAAAAGAAAAGTTGTGGAATAAATAGTACAAAAGAAATTGTGTTTCCAAGAAACCAATAGAGGTCAATAAAAGATGACTTAGAAGCACTAGAAAACGAATTGACAAAGGGAAAAAAGGTGAATGCCTTGAGAATACCACATTTCATGAGGATGAAAACCAATGAGCCTAAATGACCATGCCTTTGCACTCAGCCCCATTACAAGCCTTAGAAAGACATTTTTGATCTTGAGTAAGCCAAATCAAAGATTGATTAGAAAATAAGGGCAAACCTATGGGTGAAAACATGCATTGTGTTCCTCTTTTTGAGTATGAGCATTGCATCTGATTCCTGATTTTGAATTGAGAAACCTTTGTGTGTGAATATGGAATCATTTTTCATGTGTGGGCATTTAGATATCTATTGTCGAACCCGAACTCGCACAAATAGCAAGTATTGCGAGCATGAGAATCTTCGATAATAGTGTGTCACTACTTGAATCTTTGAGTACACAATTGATGTTTACATGAGTAATTTGAGTCTTGTTGTGTATGTTCATGATTTAATCTTGTGTAGCACTATTTGAGACATCTTATTTGAACTACTGAACTTAAGATTGCTTGAGGACAAGCAAAAGTTTAATTTGGGGGTGTTGATGAATCCACAAATTAGACTCATTTAGGGTTTATTTTAATAGAAATAGTGTCCTTAAATGCTTGTTTTTATCTCAATACCTAATTAAAATGCTTAAGTTTCAGGTATTTGAAGTTTTAGTGGAAGCATGGACACTTAGGCGCAACACGAAGAAAAAAGGTCTGAAAAGAGCAAGAAAGGAAAGCCTGCGGATCGCGAGTCCACCTTGGCGAGTCGCCGAAAGGACATGCACTACCCTTTGTTCCAGTACGCAAAGCCTTGAAGGAAGTGGATCAAAAAGTAATGAAAGGAGCAGTCGGCGAGTCACCGATTTGTTCCGCGAGGCAGTACTGTACTGCCCAATGATCCAGAATGTGAGGAAGCTAAAGGCAAGACACTGAAGGTGATGAGCTAACCAAAGGGCGAATCGCCGACTTTTTGGCGATCTCGACTAACATCGCTGAACAATCCTCTGTAGCACAATTTGTGAAAACTATAAATAATCGTTGAGAGTTGTAATTAGAGATAATGAGATTTTAGTGTGAAACATTTTTATTATAATTTTAGATAGAATAGTACTTTTTATCTCATGTTTGGAGAGGGTTTTTGGGAGACTTGAAGAAAGGGTTTCATATTCCCCAAGTTGGAAGTGGGTCTTCTCTATTCTTCTTTCTTTGCTTAATTCAAGGTTTAATTTCTTATACCCAGTTGATTTCATTATCATGTTAGGTATAATTTCTTATTTCTTGATGTGTGGCTAAAAACCCCCATTCTGAGGGTATGATTTAGCAAATATGTGTTGATATTATTGTTGGGTCTTTCTTATTGATAGGTTAGATGTATTTTAATTGTGATTTCACCTAGTGGTTTTGGTTTAATTTAATGGGTTTGTAGTTGTAAATACAAAACCACCCATGTGTTTTTGGCTTGCCCGATAGGGAGGTTGCGAAACCAAGACCACAAGACTAATGGCCTAAGGAGTGGGTCGACATGACGTTCAGCCCAAGAGGGTGAGCCCTAGTCTCATATCCTAACACTCAGCTCGAGAGAGTGAGTGTGATAAGGCATAGGCTGGTCTTCATGCGGCAAATGGGTGTCCGAGAGGAATGCATTTGAAACGGGGTAAGTTTCCCGAGAGGGAACTTATTTCCATTTAAAGCTTAGCCTAGTCACTATTATCTTGCAAATTTTCTATCGAAAGTATGCACCCAACATCTTGGTATCAATATGTATTGCGGTCACGCCCCAAGAACTTCTCCCCAATCTTGATCTTTCATTGTTTGTTTTGTTGTTTTATTACTTGTTACAAACCTTTGATATTTGACACTATTGTGTCACCCTTGATTTACAATGTCTTTAATAGCAAATGTCTTTAAATACGACTAATTTTGATGTTTATCGTGACCAAAGACACTATCCTAGGTATGAGTGTCTACGATCGTCGATAATATAGTAAACCAACCAAGGGTTGGGGTCGTGTCCCAAGGTAGTGGTTTTGAGAATCATTAGCCAATTAGAATTTCATTCAAATTAGTCGTAGTTAAATACATTTGCTATTAAAGACATTGTAAATCAAGGGTGACACAAAAGTGTCAAATATCAAAGGGGGTTTTGTAACAAGTAATAAAACATCAAAATAAACAACGAAAGATCAAGATTGGGTAGAAGTTCTTGTGGCGTAACCACAATACATGTTGATACCAATATGTTGGGTGCATGCTTTTGATAGAAAATTTGCAAGATAATAGTGACTAGGCTAAGCTTTAAATGGAAATAAGTTCCCTCTCGGGCAACTTACCCCATTTCAAATGTGTTCCTCTCGGACACCCATTTGCCGCATGAAGACCAGCTTACGCCTTACTCCACTCACTCTCTCGAGCTGAGTGTCAGGATATGGGACTAGGGCTCACCCTCTCGAGCATGTCGACCCACTCCTTAGGTCATCAGTCTAGTGGTTTTGGTTTCGCGACCTCCCTCTTAGGCTAGCCGAAAACACATGGGTGGTTTTGTAGTTGCAACTACAAACCCATTAAATTAAACTACAACCACTAGGTGAAATAACCATTAAAATACATCTAACCTATCAGCAAGCAAGACCCAACAATAATATCAACACATATTTGCTAAATCACACCCCAAGAATGGGGGTTTTTAGCCACACATCAAGAAATAAGAAATTATACCTAACATGAAAATGAAATCAACTGGGTATAAGAAATTAAACCTTGAATTAAGCAAAGGAAGAAGAATAGAGAAGACCCACTTCCAACTTGGGGGAAGATGGAACCCTTTCTTTAAGTCTCCCAAAAACCCTCTCCAAACTTGAGATACAAAGTACTATTCTATATAAAATTATAATAAAATTGCTTCACGCTAAAATCTGATCATGTCTATAATTACAACTCTCAACAAGTATTTACAGTTTTCACAAATTGTGTTGCGGAGGATTGTTCGGTGATGTTAGTCGAGATCACTGATGAACTCGGCAATCCGCCCTTTGGTCAGCTCATCGCCTTCTGGATCATTGGGCAGTAGAGTACTGCCTTGCGGAACTAATCGGTGACTCGCTGACTGCTCCGTTCATCGCCTTTTGATCCACTTCCTTTAGGGCTTTGCGTATTAGAACAAAAGGTGGTGCATGTCCTTTCAGTGACTCGCCAAGGTAATGACCATAACTTCTAGCTTAGATGGATCAACAAGCTAATGTCTATCTAGACAATCATCCTATGGGGGTACATAGGTAAGGGATAAGGAGATGACTTCTAGAAACTATGCCTCTACTAACGGGATAACTTTCATCTCAATAACCACTCGGTGCTAAGCATAAATCCCACGGAATAGTCATTTCTTACTTGTTCTTGTTATCCATGGAAGGGCATGTCATTTTACAAATCCAAGCTAAGTCATTATTCATGGAAATGTATCACTCATAACCAATCCAAGCTAGGTTCCATTAGGATAGCTCTTAATCTTTGATTAAATTAGGTGAGAAGACCTTTCAACCTTAGAATCCTTTATTATGTGAGAAAACATTTCACATCATGCTTTCATGTGTTTATGCGAAAATCCTTTCAATAAAGTAACAACAACATCATCATTGATACTTTTCTCTCAAAGCATCCTTAAAACATTTGCACAGATTTCATAAGAAAATGCATAATTCCATAATTTACCTTTCAAGGTTCAAAACCCACTTTCACTCATCAACCTTAAGAAATCATGGGTTAGCTATGGATTTCAACATAAATTCATGTAAATCTATCAATACATTCTTAGTTTCATAAAATTCTTATAATCAAAATCCCACATCACATTATCATAACTTGAAAACATGGGGATTACATGGGTTCACGGGGGAAATCTTCATAAAATCATAGTATTTCATCCATTCATGCAGAAGATATCATAATTCAAAATTTTAAATCAATAATCAAAAGAACCCATGACAATTGAAGAAAACCCTAACTTTATTAGGGATTTCTAACTTTTAAAATAGAGGAATTTGGGAACTTCATGAATGGAAGAAATCCATGGATGAAAACTATCATAGCTTGAAGCCAAATGCTAATCTTCAATGGAGGAATTGAGACTTTATTTGAAACCCTAGGTTGNCTAACTTTATTAGGGATTTCTAACTTTTAAAATAGAGGAATTTGGGAACCTCATGAATGGAAGAAATCCATGGATGAAAACTATCATACCTTGAAGCCAAATGCTAATCTTCAATGGAGGAATTGAGACTTTATTTGAAACCCTAGGTTGAATCCTTCTTCTTCAAGCTTCCTAGAGAGAGAAATATTGGAGAGTTCTTCTTTTTGGTGAATTTGGAGAGAATGAAATGAATGGGCTAATTTGGGGGTTGAAAACATTTTTATAAGGGTCTTAGTAAAGGGTAAACCGACGTAGTATATGAATAAAATAATTAGGAAAAGACCCAACTACCCCTGAACTTAACTGTTGAACCACCATCGACGAACCACTAACGACGGACCATCCTGCACGACCGTTGTTTGTGGTCAGTAGGTGAGTTCTAGGCTAGTGAACTACGGCCCACCAACCACGAACCGTGGTCTCACCGACAGTCCATTGTTCAAGTCGTGGTCTTGGGGTTTCTGAGGATTCTGGGGTGACCAGTCCACGGACCATACCTACGGTCCGTAGTCCTACCTACGGGCCGTGGTTGGCCTCTGTGGCTGGCACCTGCAACTTTTTGAATGTTGCCTTTTTATCCTCTTTCAGATCCGGGGTGTTACATGTGCACTATCAACTCCTCTATGTCCTGTAGCTCTACTAGGGCCTCATCACTAACTTGCTTATCTTCTTTCCTAAACTTGTCATCTTTCCTAAACTCGTCATCGTTACTCTCCTCTACAACATCATCCTCAACCTCATCATCAACTGGCTTCTAATCTAACCCCGAAGGTGTATTAGATCTCATCTCAGTATGAGGTACAACCTTAGGCGTCTTGGGCAAGGGGACCTCATCCCATAAAATCAAAATATTAGTGGACTTTAGCTGGTACACATCCACCCAAAATGCATTTATATCACTCCTCAACTTAGTTAAGTTGGTAGAACTACCCTACACTTCTCTCTCTCCTCAACTCTAACTATGAGGTTTTCCAACCTCTCCTAATACGAAACTAAAGTAGCCCTATGGCTAACCATTTTGAATCTCACAGGACACATATCATCCTCAATGGCCCTAATAATCATCTTGGGCACCTCTTTCTCAATTAGAGATGCCGACACATCCACCGAATGGGAATGGTTTCCCATATGATAAATTAGGGCCTGAGTCATAAGAGACCGGGATATGGAAAGTGGTACCAGTGAAGTGGAAGGTGCAGAAAAACTAGAAGGAAAAGACGAGGGCGGAGTGATATGTGAAGGCTCTAAAGAATTATTGGGATGAGTAGAGTTTGACTCAAGAGTAGTGGGATCCACTACCAGTGTTGTGTTCGGTGGTGGCAACTTTCTTCTTGCGACATTGTCCCTCAGATAGTCCTCATGTATCCTCCTAATGTCGATGGACAAGGCTGGGTCACCTTGACATCAAATTTCCCCCGGAATGGAACTCCAGTGACTCACACAACTGTTTGATCAAAACAAGGAAAGGAAAGGAAGTTTGCTCCTATCGTGATCGCATGAGCATCTTCTCCTCTATGATTGCACCATCATGGATCTCTTCCCAATCTATGATGTTTCCAACCAATACAACCTTTGGGTGCCGGAGGATAGACTTGTTTTCAGACGACATGAGATTCTTACTAATAAACCCAAACCAAAACCGAGCGGCGATATTGATGTCCTTATTTTCAATCCTTTCCCCATCTACCATCCGTGTGGGAGTATTGTAAGATATTAAGAGTGCCAACCATCCTTTCAGAGACAAATTATATTTCATCTGCGCCTTGTACGTTTCTACCATGTTTCCTTTTGTTCCCAAAATATCATTAATAGCACCCACATGACATTGTACCTTTTCCTTCAGAATTCTACTTCTTCGAGGAGTTTCCAAATAACACCCTTTCTCTTCTTAGGCAAAGCCTTTTCATAGGTGGAATAGAACTCATGAACCCACAATGGGACATATAGGGGTCGAGCTCTTCTAAATTGCTCAAACCCATGGAACTTGATCGTGTCCCATATGGCTAGGTAGTGTCTTATGACTTTGTCTCTAGACAACCACCTTGCTCAAGTATAGTCCATTCCCCACTGTTCTGAGCCTATTTAGGGCTCTTGGAGCTATGACTAGGAGCACTCTTAAAGTACTCACATTTGGGGTGGGGTTTTGAGGAATCTTATCCATCCTGTTCTTTTCCACAACCTTCTTAGGTGCCGGAGATTTTGAAACCTCCACAACTTTCTTTTGATTTTCTACCACACACATAGTGCACGGAGTGACCTACTGTTGCTTAAAGGGATCATGTATTACTACCCCCTATTCATTTTAAGAGGGAGCGGAGGAGGAGAATCATGTTCAGACTCCTATGACACCACCGTTTACCTTTGGTTTTCCCCATATTTCCTGTAAGGAACAACATTTCAAAATAAAGATAGGGTTAAGGTTAGTTGAAAATAAGTTCACCAAAATCACATTTAAAACAATGTTCTTAGGCTCACCGAATGGAAAAGTGATTGTACTAACAGGTTGGGTGAGCTCAGTTAAGCTCGCTGAAGTCTACTCAATAAAAATAAATTTCACTGAGGCATGATAAGCAGTGCCAACTCCAACTCGGTGATCCACCTGGTTTGTTTCGATGAACTAAGACAAGCCCGCTGAAAGTGAAATTGCAATCAGTTCAAGGTCAAGTACAATGGGTGATGCCAGCTCCAACTTGGTGATCCGCCGAGCTAAGAAAGCCCACTGAATGTCACAGGACCCAAGTCACAAATTAAAAATCAAAAGTAGATTAGGCTTACGCGGTGAATCTCCTAATCACCTTGGCGAGCTA
Source organism: Solanum stenotomum (assembly GCF_019186545.1). NCBI lineage: Eukaryota > Viridiplantae > Streptophyta > Magnoliopsida > Solanales > Solanaceae > Solanum > Solanum stenotomum. The sequence goes on along the minus strand of NC_064282.1, from coordinate 67,008,968 downwards.
AGACAAGCTTAACTTACCCAACACCCAAATAATTTCACAAGTTACCCATATGCTAACCTATCCCAGGGTACTCAGACTTCCCTAATTATTAACAAAGCATTGCCAAATCAATGATTTGATCTTAAGAAAGGCGTCACTCTATCTATCATTTGGCAAATACAGTTGAAAAAACAATACTAAGCTAATCAGACTTCACCCAATCTAAATTCAAGCAAAACCCAATAAATTTAATAAATCAATTTCAACTTTTAACCTTCACAATGAATTTTAGCAATTTAAGGCACACAATCAATTATTCTATCTCATTGGTATCATTCAATCGGTTAATTCTAAACAACCCACATTTATTAGTCAGCACAACACCAACAATAACAACTATCTCAATCAATATGCATCAGATTTAAGCAAAACTAACAAAGATAATGTCGAAGAACCAACCTCAGACAAATACAAGGCAGCGACAACAAGGGAGGAAAGGTTTGGGGAACTAGTCTTAGACAATAAGACACTCTAAGCAACTAAAAAAAATAAAAAATGAGCACACACTAGTATTTACGCAAATATTTAAGAGTTTAGGAAGTGGAAATGAACAAAAAGATCAAAGGGAGTCTTTTAAAATTTGAAATAACTGTTGGCCTTTTTATGTCAGGCACGTTCGGTGGTCTGCGACTACGTCGCCGAACGTGTTTGGTGAATTTACAAAGGAGATTAAGCTCACTCATGATGCCTAAACAAATAGCAAACCTAAAGTTCAACTCGACGGACCTGATGTAGTTTACCTAGTGTCATTTGGTAGATCACCGAAATGGTCCCTATATGCCAAAGTTGACACTGTCACTTTTAAAATTCTTGTCCCAAATGGCGAACATGAGGATATCCACATAACCACTTCGAAGGATCACCGAATGGGGTAATTGCATCACCCATTGCATCTTTTTCAACCTTTTTATTCCCTTTCATCCTGCACTCACAACACACATTAATGAAAACAATAAAATAAACTTGGGTTGCCTCCCTAGAAGCGTCTTATTTAACATCGTGGCATGACATAAGTCTTACTTATAAACAATCATTTTGGGGTTTAGAATAGTGTCACTAGGCAATGTTCCCTTTTTCCTTTGATTTATATGGGCGAAGATTTGGTACATTTGAGTCTCCATTTGATTGATTTTCATAGAATGAGAGGTATCTGTTTGAGACAAAGTGGAGAAGTCATTTTTCAAATCTTTCAACACTTTTTCAGACCTTACAACCTTGTTTAAAATCCTTGTTAAAATATCATTGGTTCATTATCCCTCATGTTCATCTTGCTTTTTTGGTTTAAGAAAATCATGAAATGGAATATATGTATCTCTTTCAGTTTTACGATCTCTTTAGTTACCACCTAAATCTTTCCAGTCTTTCCAGCAATTATCTCTTTCCTTAATCCAAACATGGTTTCCACCCGATCTAGGTTAGTTCAAATGAGAACCCCCCATTTGTGTCTCCATGTTATTTATTTCTTCATTGTACAATGCCTCAAATTTGACATCCTCCAAGAACTATATACTGCTTTTTCTGACTCCATTTACTGTTTTAAATCAACCTCCCATGATATCATGTTTGAATAACAAACTAAGTTTAGTCATCATCTTGGCCATGTTTTCATCACCCTCATGGTTCTTCTATATTTGTTCCTTTCTCATACTCAATTGTAGAGAAGACACTTGACCCTCTCTAGTATGTCATGCTTTGTTTATCTTTGTCATATCGTCAAGCAAATTTGTTGCTACATCAAACTAGTTTTGCATCAGCTCACATTGGATAAGTTGATCAGCCAACCCTTTATTGATCGAGTCAAGGCTATAATAAAAGTATTGCAGCGAAAAATTATTTGGAACACCATGTATTGGACATTGTAGCAACAACTTTTGAAACCACAACCAGGTCTCGTGAGGAGGTTCACCTCCCACTCGTTTGAAGTTCTGGATGCTATCTCTGAGCTTTACCATTTTTTAGGGAGGGAAAATCTCTCAAGGGTCGCTTCGGTTAGTTCCTCCTACAAAGTGATAGAATTATTTGGTAGTTCATCAAAACCATCTATTTGCTTCCCCTGATAAGGGGAAAGGGAAACACCTCAAACTAATTGATTCTTGTGAGATGTTCGTAAAGGAAAAATGCCCACTAATGGGGTTATCCTAACCCAGGGGTACCCCCTAGATGTAACATGGAGTATAGAACCCCGAAGGACCCCATACAAGCCAGTTAGCTCTCATAACATAAGAAATAGAACAAAAGAAGTAAAATAATATTTCAAGAGTTCCATAGTTTTTATAAAAGGTCCAAAACACTTGTCTCAATAGCCATCTAATACAATAGAATGAAATTGGGCCTAGCCAATACATCATGTCTAAAAGTTGAAATACAATAAGGAAAATAGAAACAATGAAAATTCATCCACGAAGCATGAGGACTCACTAAAGCTTGGGAATTTTGAAATCGACCACTAGCCACGAAACTGAGATTCCTGACTGTCCGACCCTAGTGGGTTGCAATATCAAGGGAGGACGATATAGAAGTAAAAAAACACAATTACCAAAATAGCACTCTAATATAAACAACTACTATAAGTAAAAATCATTACAATCGTTGGTTTGACCGACGAACTACATGGGAAAATAGACCTTATTTCATTGATTTGAAGCAAGATTTTCTGAAAGTAACAATTTCACTCGAATAGAAATAAATTCAATTAAAATAATTCTAAAAAAAAATACTTCTTTTTATGCCGAAGACACAAGTTTGATTCATGTAAGGGATATGTACTCATTCCCTATTGCTTTTAATTTGTATTCATTGCTGAGTGATCGCTCGCTATTTGGATGGAAAAAATGGTGTGGACTTTTTAGGAAAAAGATGCCTGGCCTACAAAAGGAACTGAAGACATCTGATGAAAAGCTTTCTCAATATGAGTTTCTCACTCTGTGTCTAGCTATCGCATAGGGGATCACTAGCAATTCAAAATATAAGAAAAAGGGGAATATTGGCACGAAGGCACTCACCCAACAAAAAATAGAATGCAATGTCCTCAATGCAAAATAAAACAAAGTACCTGGAGGCTGAGAGAAAGGATCCCCCTGACAGGCTACGCAAGTGGAGTACTATCATTTGGAGTCTAGGGAGGTGCAATATAAAGAGGGGCATCGATGCCTAGAAAAATGATCACTAGAGGTGGCGTGGTACTACAACTATGGCATCAGTGCCCGTCTCAGAAACCAGAAGTGTGGTAGAGTTATGAGTGACTCCACTAGACCAAAACCTATGAAGTCTCTCGAAGAGATCTCTCCACTGGAGCCTGAGAATGACCTCTTCAATCTCATGCATCTCGGTCAGAGTATCAACAATCTTGTGATCCTTAACCCTCAGCTCCTCTTCGTTAGTCTCTTCTACCAACTCCTCATAAGCCCTCTCACTCTCATCATCATCATCAATCTCATCATCCACAAAAACATCAGGTTTAATGGAGGTAGGCACAACATCAGGCATCTCAGGGGAACCTTTCCCAAAGCACTGAGATGCCCATTGATTGTAGTTACCTCAGCCCTCGACGGCAATAGAAGTACCCTCGACCTTCTCCCGAGCCTCAATCCTCAGTGACAGGTTATTAATCCTTGAAGTATGGCTCACAATCGTCCCCTGACACTTGCCCATTCTCTCTATCACAAGAGCCAAGGCCTTCGTGATGGCATGGTTAATGAGTCTCAACCCAAAAGCCTCTCACATCTACTGACTGGGCAAAGCTGCCCATCTAAGAAATTAACTTCTGGCTCGGGGGTGGGGACACAAAATAGGAGAGAGGGAGGCCTCACAACAGTAGTAGGGGCAGCAGGTTGTACAGACACAACAACAGAAGATCCAACAAAAGATGAGGTTGCAGAAATACTTGCATGCTCCATAGAAAGAGACGGTGTATTGGTCATAGATCGCAGGGTGGCAGGTTGACCAATGGAATGGAATATGGTGGTGGCGGCTTTCTCTGAGCCACATCATCTCTCAAACACTCTGCCTTGGTCCTCCATATATCATTGGATGAGGTAGGTGTGACTCTCACATTTATAGCGGCCTAAAAAATGACTCATTCCCTCTCACATAGATGCTTGATCAGAAGTAGAAAAAGGAGCGATGAATGCTCATATCTCGCCCTCATCAACATCTCAATAGAAATAATGGCACCAACATGTATATGTGTCACAATCTAGGGGTACACCGTAGATTTAACATGGCACATAGAACCCCGAAGGACTCAATGTAAGCCACTTAGCATATCATAACATAAGATAATATAAAAGTGCAGAAATCTTAAAAACATTTTTCATACAATCAAAGTATTTATAAAAGCAAAGCGGAAGTCTCATTACACTTGTCTCAAACCATCTAAACATCTTTGAATTATTCTTGGGACACAACCCATACATTAGTCTCAAAACATAAAAGAAAGACATAAATAAAGGTGATCAAATCCTTGATGCTATAAGGACTCACCAAGTCTTCTACTCCTTGCTCTTCTAGAAACCTAGCCATAAGAATGACACTCAAAATCGCCAAACCCTACATTTGATGAGAATGTAGGCAAGAGTATGCGTTAGTACAAAATTACTAAATATGATAGCTAGCATAACATCATAAGAGCATAACATAAGAGTTAGTCAATCATAATATATTCCATAAACATAAGAAGCCACAACATAGTCATAAACATAATCTCCAACAGAACCATAATATAAGCATTGGTCCACATAAGGCATAATCCATGACATAAGAGATACATCATGTTCATAAGCATGGGAAATCCGTAGAACTTCATGACATAAGAGAACTACTTCTCACATAACTTCAAAGCATACTTGTGCAATGCATGAATGAGAACCCATAATCCCATCCATACTAAGTACCACTTTTAGGCCATCATAATCATACTTACCCTCTTAGGATCTCATCCTTAGCATATTTCTCATAGGCAAGGGAACCTTCACCTTTTGTAATACATATCAAGGGAGGCAACTATAGAAACAATCCAAGTTAAGCATACAACATATAAAGCACTTCATAAGTCATCTCAAGGCAAGCTTGTGTAATGCATGAATAAGACCCCATAATCCCACCCATGCTAAGCTAGACACTTTAGGCTCTCATTTATATTTATCATCTCTTATTCTCATAGTTAACTTATTTTTCATAGACAAGGGAAATCACCTCTAGTCATGCGTGTATTGGAAGGGTCTTCCAAGATACAATCCAAATTAGTCATGATCATACTTCATAGCTCATATTGCTCTTTACTTATGCTTAAGACATGGGAACTCACCTCTCTATATCTATCATAAGGACCAATGGGTATCACCTATCTATGTCTATCATAAAGGCTAAATGGGTAATTGCCTCTTACTTTACATGTATAGTCATAGGTATTCGCCTCCATAACTATTTTTGGGAAACATAGGTATTCGCCTCTATNCTATGTCTATCATAAGGGCCAATGGGTATTCACCTATCTATGTCTATCATAAAGGCCAAATGGGTAATTACCTCTTACTTTACATGTATAGTCATAGGTATTCGCCTCCATAACTATTTTTGGGAAACATAGGTATTCGCCTCTATGCCCCACCATTATATGATATAGGTATTCGCCTCTTCATCATTACATGAGGATCATTGGCATTTGCCTCCATGATCAACATAAAGGCGAATGGGTATTCACCTCTTGCCTTATGATAGAAGTTATATATTATGGGCAGTCACCACACAATTCTCATAACATGTCATGGGTAATATCCTCATGATTATCAATTTAGGGATAAGGGAAGTCACCTCACATCCCTCTCATACGAAGGTCTTTGGGTGAATTGCCACAAGACACATCGCATTTCATATTCCTTGGACTTAGATTAGTTTTAGGTGAGCAAGCCTTTCAACCTGGAATCATTCTATGTGAGAGAACCTTTTATATCATATCATAGTCATGCATAAATGTGTGTGTGAAAATGACCTTTCACAACACAACAGCATATCATAATCGTAGACACTTTACTCTCAAAGTTTTCTTAAGAATATATATAGATTTCATAAAACATGCATAAATCTCATGCTTTACCTTCTTGAGGTTTCTAAACTTTCCATTAATTATCATAGCTAGATTTCTAATTTAGACATGGATATCATCATAACTCAAGTGATTCTATCACTTCATACATTCAGACATTCATGAGGTAGATTAGGTGGGTAAAGTCCTCCCACAACCATTCTATCTAATAGTCTACCATTATCATATAAGCTTCACTCTTAGGGCCTTGACATATATAATACATCATATTGACTTTACTCTCAAAACCCTAGTGATCAGCATTCATGACTACAAGCCTTACTCTCAAAGCTTTACTTCTTACGATCATCATTCATACCAAGATTTCAAGGCATTATAGTCACATGTTTCATTATTATGTGATTCTAGTCATATATAATCATAAAGGTTCAACTTCAAGCTTTACTAGTCATGATCCATCATATATACTATAATCTTTTTCAATTATGTCTACATGCTTCTATTCTTGCACAATTACTACTCATATCATCAATTCTGGAAGATCATCTATAAATCCTCAATTTCCCTTCACAAGGCATAAACCCACATTACTTCAATTTCATCAATTAGATTAGGGTAAGCCATGGAAAACATTTAATATCATCCTAATAACATAATTCAATAATTATTCAATCATAAACAAGCAATATCCACTCAATTGGATTCATACTCAACCTAACCCACAATATTGGATGGAACCCTAACTTGAATTGGGGATTCATTTTCACAATTAGGGGATTTCTAGGGGCACCATGGATGAATAAGATATCATACCTTGAATACAATTCCGTCACAAACCTTGGAATATTGGAGTAATTTGACCTAGATTGATTCTCTTCTTTTTCTTCTTTCTTGAGTTTTCTAGAGAGAGAATTTTTGAGAAGATGAACTTTGGGATCTTTTATGGTTTTTGAATTAATGACTTAATTAAGGTGGTTAAAGGCTTAAAATAGTTTATATAGGTGTACTAAGACCATTCAAAACGATCTCACTTAATAACCACCTAAAAAAGAATTTACCAAACAGCTCCTCACTAGGCAGCCTACTCCCAAGCACTACGGTAGGCTCCACAAGCCGTGGTCCTGACCTTGTGTCGTGGTCCTGCCTGTGGTCCTTGGGCAGTGTCTTGGCCTTCACAAATTGAAGGCACCTTCACGAGCCTTCCCACGAGCCATGGTCTTGACCACTGGCCATGAAGTGGCTCCTGAAGGTGAGCCAGTTTGAGGCAGGTTTGAGGGAGCTACTGCCTTGTTCTTCACGGACCACACCACGAGCCATGATGGTGGTCGTGGAGATGAGGCAGTGCATTCCCAAGCTTGGGGAAACCCCTTGGCCTTGGACCTTACCCCTTGCCTTGGCTCTTGTTTCCCTCACACTTATCCCAAGTTGCTCTACTAAACTACGGGGTGTTACAATATATCTCCCTTGGAAACATTCGTCCTCGAATGACAATTCTAAACACCTCTTAAGGTCACAACTCTAGACTAACAACTCATCATGCATGCAACTCATCTAAATGCACATAACCAAGGAGGAAAACTTCAACTCCAAGCTAAACATACTTAATGCAACATAAGGAAATAGGAACTTCATCTAACAACCCAGAATGCAATTATGCTACTCATATTCAAGGAGGAACTACCATCTCTTAGCTAAGTTATGTTCAGCATACACTCATGGAGCTCATATGCAATTAACTCTTTAAAAGCATTTATTCAAGGAGTAATCTCTCAGCTCCAAACTAAGGCATGCTCATATATTCATCTCATGAAGTCAAATAGGTAACTCATACTCAATGCACTACAACATGAGGAAAAGTAGTGCACATAAGTCATTTCTATCAAGACCTAAGCTTTTTAATGAACATGCATATAAAGAAATCATGGCCACACACAATGACCTTGCTATCTAGGCACACCATCTCCCCCTTGGGAGTAAGCATAGGTGAATTTTCTAAACACCATTACTTTCAATTCTAAGGTCCGAACAAGTCATCACTAAACTCTCATATCCTTTACACAAGAGGATTCTATACAAAGGTGAATTACACTACTACTCTTTAGACAAGGCTACTCATTGAAAATCACAAGGTATCTTTTATACACCCTCTTCATCACATCTTTCAACCTTCCCTAAATTCAAAATGGTCAAGTAGGGTTCTACCATCAATAACATAAGACAACAATTCAGTCCATTCATACTAAGGACAACATCAAAGTCTATCATATAAATCTATCAAGTCATAAAGGACAAGCAATACCGGAATCTAAATAAACCTTAAAAACACATACCGGTAGCAACATAAGGAGGTCACTCTTGTCCACCTCTAGATTGGAGAGCTTAAGATATATTCTTCTTTGGAGCACTCCCACCCAAACCAATTGAACCGGAGGAAGGGTAGGGTTGGGACGTACGACGACTATCCCCTTCATTTCTAGCAACTTTAAGGCAATGCGTTATCTTGTGGCCCAACTCACCACACCCAAAACAAATATTAGAACTCTCTAGGCATTCACCCTCATGCCTTCTATCACACTTACTACACCCCGGAACCAGAACCCCACTACTAGCTCATTGAGGTTTAGGGTTAGGCACCCCTTTTTGGTTGAACATAGGAGTGTTTGGGGGACTTTGCCTAGGGAACTTTTGTCTATACCTAGTGAGACAATGTCCATCGGACTCATCATGAAAGGACTTATCATCATCCATTGTAGAACCCTTTTTCTCCCTAGAACTCTCTTCCTTGAATTTTTACTCCTCAATTTGTTGGGCGAAAACCATAAGACGTGAGATATCCATATCACCAACAAGCATTGCCGTATGACAATCTTTTGCTACTAAGTCGGACACTCCCATAATAAACTTATTCATCTTAGCCCTGGAATCCATCACTAAAGTTGGAGCATACTTGGATAGTTGGGTAAATTTCAAGGCATGTTCCTTCATACTCATACTACCTTGCTCAAGGTTAATAAACTCTTGCATATTAGCCTCCCTCAACTCTAGGGGAAAGAACCTATCAAGAAATGCCAACTCAAACACTTCCCAGTCTATTGGACCCGCTCCTATCGGTCTACTCTCCTTCCATTAACCATACAAATTTGTGCTACACCTCTCAATTAGTAACCGGCTAACTCTGATTTCTCTTCGGAGTCACCCCCATGATATCAAGAACCTTATAAATCTCATCTATAAAACCTTGAGGATATTCCTCCACTTTGAAGCCATAAAACTTCGGAGGATTCATCTTAATAAAATCCAAGACTCTTGAAGCCGCGGAATTCACAGTCGGATTCACCGAAGCAACCACTTCCCTATGAAGTTGCGTTGTCATGGCTTGAGCCAACATTTGGATAGTAGACCTATAATCCGCATGAGTAACATTCTCAACTAGAAGATCAACTGGAGCTTGAGGAGGAGCTTGGGAAGGAACCTCATGATCCACATTTTCTTCCTCATTTGTCCTAGCATTTACCCTGTATTAGCCATACCTTGAAACCAACGAGTACGAATTAAGAGAAGGACCTAATAGAGTTAAAACTCTATGGCACGACTTAGAGAATGAAGAAGTGAAGTTTCCTAAACATCCAATAGCCTCATATTCATAAATGTGGTGCACTTCAAATTTATGAACAAGACTCTACTAGACGTGGTTTGATATATCCTAGAACCATTTTAAACTTTGTGCTATGATTACCAAGTTTGTCACGACCCAAGGGTACACCCTAGATGTAACATGGTGCATAGAACCCGAAGGACTCAATGTAAGACACTTAGCATTTCATAACATAAGATAATAGAAAAGTGCAGAAATTTTAAAAAACATTTTTCATACAATCAAAGTCTTTATAAAAGGAAAGCGGAAGTATTATTACGCTTGTCTCAAACCATCTAATCATCTTTGAATAACTCTTGTGACTCAACCCATACAATAGTCTCAAAACATAAAACAAAGACATAAAGGAAAGGTGATCAAATCCTCGATGCTATGAGGACTCACCAAGTCTTCCACTCCTTGCTCTTCTAGAAACCTAGCCACAAGAATGGAACTTACAATCTCCAAACCCAACATTTGATGAGAATGTAGGTAATAGTTGCGTTAGTACAAAAGTACTAAATATGATAGCTAGCACAACATAAGAGTTAGTCAATCATAAGATATATTACATAAACATAACAGACAATAATATAGTCATAAGCATAATCTCCAACATATGCATAATATAAGCATTAGTCCACATAAGGCATAATCCATGACATAAGAGATACATGATGTTGAAAAGCATGGTAAATCCTTAAATCCTCCCAACATAAGAGAACTACTTCTCAAGTAAACTCAAAGCATACTTGTGGAATGCATGAATGAGACCCCATAATCACATTCACACTAAGTACCAGTTTTACGTAATCATAATCATACTTAACCTCTTAGGATCTCATCCTTAGTACAATTCTCATAGGCAAAGGAACCTTCACCTTCATTCAAACATATCAAGGAAGGCAACTATAGAAATAATCCAAGCTAAGCATACAAAATATAACAGAAGCACTTCATAGGTCACCTCCAGGCAAGCTTGTGCAATGCATGAATAAGACCCCATAATCCCACCCATTCTAAGCTAGGAACTTTAGGCTCTCATTTATATTTATCATCTCTTATTCTCATAGTTAACTCATTTCTCATAGAGAAGGGAAATCATCTCTAGTCATGCATGTATTGGAAGGGCCTTTCGAGCTACAATCCAAATTAGTCATGCTCATACTTCATAGCTCGTATTAGTCTTTACTTAGTCACCTCTCTATGTCTATCATAAGGGCCAATGGGTATTCACCTCTCTATGTCTATCACAAGGGCCAATGGGTATTCACCTCTCTATGACTATCATAAAGGCCAAATTTGTATTCACCTCTTACTTTACATGTATAGTCATAGGTATTCGCCACCATAACTATTTTAGGGAAACATATGTATTCGCCTCCATGCCCCACCATTATATGATATGGGTATTCTCCTCCACATCATTACATGAGGATCATAGGGATTTGCCTCTATGATCAACATAAAGGCTAATGGGTATTCACCTCTTGCCTTACTATAGAAGTTATATATTAAGGGTAGTCACCAAACACTTCTCATATCATGTCATGGGTAATCTCCTCATGATTATCTATTTAGGGATAAGGGAAGTCACCTCACATCCCTCTCATACAAAGGTCTTTGGAGGAATCACCTCAAGCCTCATCACATTTCATAGTCCTTGGACTTAGATTCATTTTATGTGAGCAAGCCTTTCAACCTGGAATCATTCTATGTGAGAGAACCTTTCATATCATATCATAGTCATGCATAAGTGTGTGTGAGAATGACCTTTCACAATACAACAACATATCATAATCATAGACATTTCACTCTCACAGTGTTCTTAAACATATACATAGATTTCATAAAACATGCATGAATCTCATACTTTACCTCATTGAGGTTTCTAAACTTTCCTTTAATCATTATATATAGAATTGTACTTTAGACATGGATATCATCATAGCTCAAGTGATTCTATCACTTCATACATTCAAACATTCATGAGGTAGATTAGGTGGGTAAACTCCTTCCACAACCATTTTATCTAATAGTCTACCATTATCATATAAGCTTCACTCTTAGGGCCTTGACATACATAATTCATCATATTTATTTTACTCTCAAAATCCAAGTGATCAACATTCATGACTACAAACCTTACTCTCAAAGCTTTTACTTATTACAATCATCATACGTACCTAGATTTCAAGGCATTTAATCACATTCTTCATTATTAAGTGATTCTAGTGATAAATCATCATAAAGGTTTAAATTCAAGCTTTAATAGTTATGATCCATCATATATACTATAATCTAATTCAATTCATGTCTACATGTTTCTATTCTTGAACAATTACTATTCATATCATCAATTCTAGAAGATCATCTATAAATCCTCAATTTCCCTTCACAAGGCATAAACCCACATTACTTCAATTTCATCAATTAAACTAGCATTATCCATGGAAAACATATAATATCATCATAATAACATAATCCAATACTAATTCAACCATAAACAAGCAATATCCCACTCAATTGGATTCATACTCAACTTAAACCACAATATTGGATGAACCCTAACTTGAATTGGGGANATATAGAGATAAGGGAAGTCACCTCACATCCCTCCCATACAAAGGTATTTGGAGGAATCACCACAAGCCTCATCACATTTCATAGTCCTTGGACTTAGATTCATTTTATGTGAGCAAGCCTTTCAACCTAGAATCATTCTATGTAAGAGAACCTTTCATATCATATCATAGTCATGCATAAGTGTGTATGTGAGAATGACCTTTCAAAATACAACAACATATCATAATCATAGACACTTCACTCTCATAGTGTTCTTAAACATATACATAGATTTCATAAAACATGCATGAATCTCATACTTTACCTCCTTGAGGTTTCTAAACTTTCCTTTAATCATTATATATAGAATTGTACTTTAGACATGGATATCATCATAGCTCAAGTGATTCTATCACTTCATACATTCAAACATTCATGAGGTAGATTAGGTGGGTAAATTCCTTCCACAACCATTTTATCTAATAGTCTACCATTATCATATAAGCTTCACTCTTAGGGCCTTGACATACATAATTCATCATATTTATTTTATTCTCAACATCCAAGTGATCAACATTCATGACTACAAACCTTATTCTCAAAGCTTTTACTTCTTACAATCATCATACGTACCTAGATTTCAAGGCATTTAATCATATTCTTCATTATTAAGTGATTCTAGTCATAAATCATCATAAAGGTTTAAATTCAAGCTTTAATAGTCATGATCCATCATATATACTATAATCTAATTCAATTCATGTCTACATGTTTCTATTCTTGAACAATTACTACTCATATCATCAATTCTAGAAGATCATCTATAAATCCTCAATTTCCCTTCACAAGGCATAAACCCACATTACTTCAATTTCATCAATTAAACTAGGATTAGCCATGGAAAACATATAATATCATCATAATAACATAATCCAATACTAATTCAACCATAAACAAGCAATATCCCACTCAATTGGATTCATACTCAACTTAAACCACAATATTGGATGAACCCTAACTTGAATTGGGGATTCATCCTCACAATTGGGGGATTTCTAGGGGGTTCCACAGATGGAAGAATCCATGGATGAATAAACCATCATACCTTGTATTCAAAGCACGGAAGATTAGAAGATGAACTTTGGGATCTTTTGGGCTTTTGGAATTAATGACTTAATTGGGGTGGTTAAAAGCTTAAAATAGTTTATATAGGTGTACTAAGACTATACAAAATGACCTCACTTAATAACTACCTAATTAGGAATTTACCAACGAGCCCCTCACTTGGCAGCCTACTCACATGCACCACGGCAGGCTCCACGAGCCGTGGTCATCACCTCAAGTTGTGGTCCTGCCCATGGTCCTTGGGCAGTGGCTTGGCCTTGGTGTCTTGACCTTCATAAATTGAAGGCACCTTCACAACCCTTTCCACGAGTCGTGGTCTTCACCACTAGCTGTGAAGTGGCTCTTGAAGGTGAGCCACTTTGAGGCAACTTCTAGGGAGCTACAACCTTGATCTTCACGTACCACACCATGTGTTGTGGTCCTCACCACTGGCCGTGGTGGTGGTCGTAGAGATGAGGCACTGCATCCCCAAGCTTGGGGAAGCCTTGCCCCTTGGCTTGGACCTTGCCTTTCGGCCTTGCCCCTTGCCCTTTGCATTGGCTTTTGCTTCCCTCACACTTAGCCCTAGTTGGTCTACTAAACTACGAGGTGTTACAATGTGCTCTTGATCTATGATGGTGCCGACCAATATTGCCTTGTCATGGAGAAGGATGGACTCATTCTAGGATGACATCAGTCTTCTCCTAATTGATCCAAACCAATATTGTGCTACTACATTCAAATATTTATTCTTGATCACGGCACCATCAGCGATACAATTTCCTTTCGCTTCTTGTGAAGGGCATAAGCATATGTGGTGTAGAATTACCTTACCTAAGAAGGGATGTAAGGACTTCTCAGTCTGGTGAATCCGTCATAATTATTGAATTGTATCGTGTCCCATATTATTAGGTAGTCATCCACAAATCCATCTATGGAGAGTCGTCTCTCCACAAGTATAGTCTGTTTACTAGAAACTTTGAGAGTATTAAGGCCCTTGGATCTATAATTGGTAAGACTCTAGAAGTTGGTGCTCTATCCTCTTTCTAACTACCTTTGTCTAGGTTGTGCCCTTTCTTATGTTGATGATTGTATATGGGTCGTTTTCTTATGATGGAAAGCCTCCGAAGGCTCATTTGTTGTTATTCCACGATTTCTCCTTAGAGGAGGAGGAGGGGAGGGCTCTCTATTCGACCCCATATTACAGGAAACCACCTATTCGCCCTTTTCCTGCCATTACGTGCAAAGAACACATTAAACAACGCACTTGTAAAGGTTAGTTGAATTCTAAAATGAATTGAAACACATTTCAAAACACTCCTTAGGAGCGCCTAATTGGTAAGGAGAATCACCAAACATATTTCGGCAAACTCTGGTGAGTCCATCAAAATTGACAATGTCAAACTACTTAGGGTTCAGGCATAAAAGGCGAAGCCAATGCCAACATGGAAATTCGCTGAGTTGGTTTCGGTGGACTAAGACAAGTCCTCTAAAACTGATAGTGCAAAAGGGAAAATTACATGTATCAAGGGTGATATCCTCTACCACTTGGTGATTAGCCAAATGGGTTCGGCAGACTAAGACAAGCTTGTCGAATGGGACAGTACTAAAGGCCATGTATTTGCTCAAAAAGGTGAGTTGGGTCTTACTCGACGATTTTTCTAACTTCTTTGATGAGCTAAGACACACTCGTTGAAAAGGAAGTTTCATTCCATTGCCAAATTTTCACAAGACAACCAACACACATAACAAATACCGATTCGCCCAACATCATAGTTTACCTATATGCTTTTATACCCTTTGGTACTCAGATTTCTCTTATTTTATCACTAAGTAATGCAATAACATACAATTTTCCGTTAAGAAAGCAGTCGCCCTGTCTATCATTGGGAAAAATAAAGAAATTGGGTCAACACTGAGCTACTCAGACTTCACTCCTTTCAAACTAGGCATTGACCCATCAAAATAAATAACTCAATTCAGCAATTTAACCAACACAATCAGGATTCAACATTTTCACATGCATACACAATTAAAATAACATGGGCACAGTTCAATTCCAATAATACACAACAAACAATCATAATCAAGCACTCAATCATAGTTAACGGGCTTAAGAACGCACCTTATATGCTCTCTTAACTCAAAAACAATAACAAGAAGTTGATACACCAACCTTAATGCCAAAAATCAGCAAGAAACTAGGGGATCTGGGTTGGGTTGATGTAAATTCCAAGAAAATGCACTCCTAGAACGTTCAAGACACTCACATGAGGCTAACAAACACTCGAATTGTACTACGCAAGAGAAAGGGATTGAAAAAGCTCTACAATTTCAAAGATATTGAATGTTGAATTTGAAAAGACCTTTGGCCTTTTCATATATGGACCATTCGGCGATCACAAATAACATCACCAAACGTGTTTAGCGAATCACCAATTTGATCTTAAGCTCTCCAAATATGCTTGAGCTAACACCAAACTTGAAGGCCGATTAGGTAGACCCTATAGAGTCCGTGTAATGCACTTCAGTGAATCACCCTTTAAAGTTCTGATCGGTGTTATTGAAAGGGCACTTTTCCATCTTTTTAATCCCAAAAGGCAAACAAGACTTAGTCCATGTAATGCCTTTGGTGGATTGCCATTTGGGTTTTGCATCGCTTTGAAATCTTCCAACCACTTTTTAACTTGTACTCACATCACACGTTATTTGAAATCAACAAAAACAAAATTAAAGACTTAGGTTGCCTCCAAAGAAGAACCTTATTTAACGTCGTTACACAATATATTACTCAAACTCAACAATCATTTCTAGGGTTCGGGATGTTGTCACTAGGAAATGTTCCATTTTGCCTTGGATTTAGATTAGTGGCAATTTGACCTAGTTGGGTCTCGAGCTGCTTGATAAAAACTAAGTGTGAACTCACCGTTTGAGATAAAGTTGAAAAGCCATTTTTCAAATATTTCAACACCTTATCGGACCCTTTAACCTTGTTATAGATTCTTACAAGCATTTATTTTGTCGACCTTCCTTCTAGCCCAGCTAGAGCTTTTCAGTGTGGACGATCATGGGGAGGCACATATCTATCTTTGTCCAACTCTCTCTCTCTCCAATTTCCACCCCTCTAGTCTTTCCAACCACTATATATATCCTTGTTCCAACCTTGGTTCCCAATTTGTCGTTGATAATTGTTGTGAGAACACCCCACTTAATTTCCAAAGTATTGAACTTCTTCATTGTAGAATGCCTCGAATTTGGCAACCTCCAGACACTTCCCGTTGTTGGTTCGAAGTGCATTCACCGACTTGGTTCCACCTCCCATGACTTTTTTTGACATCAAATCGATTTGGGTCATAATTTTGGCCATAGATTTATATCTTTCATGGCCCCCCTTGACTTGTTCTTTGTTCAAATCGACTTTTAGAAGGGATGCTTTCTCCTCCCTAGTATGCCATGCTCGGTTGACTTTATTGATATTATCTAGCGACAAATAATCTATATAGTACGGTTGTCTTATCAGTCCACCATGGACTAATTGATCATCCACGCCTATATTGACTAAAGCAAGGTCCCAATAAAAATTATTGTAGAAGCAAATTCTCCGGAACGACATGCGTTGGACTTTGCAACAGTAACTTCTTGAAGCTTAACTATGTTTCGTTCAAGGGCTCACCTCCAATACTTTTGAAATTTTTTATTTGAAGACGAAGTTTAACCATATTTGAGGGTGGAAAGAATCATTTAAACAACACCTCCATTAGGTCATCCCATGAACTAATAGAATCATTTGACAACTCTGCCAACCATCTTGTAGCCTTTCCCAATAAAGAGAACGAGAATAGTCTCAAGCTTATGGATTCTTGGGAGATATTCTTGAACACAAAGGGTTCACACATCTCCTTGAAATTCCTAAGGTGCTCATGGGAATCCTCATGAGCTAGACCCCTGAAAATTCCTTTCCTCTAGAGCAATTGGATCATAGTACAGATGATGTGAAACACTGTCTTCCCGGTGGTATGAGGTATTCAGATTGCTCCCGCGGTCTAAATGACATTAATGGGCATGTCATTTAAGTCACCCATATTGTCATTTTGACCATAGTGACTATCATTGTCACTCCCATGGTCAATTATTTTGTCAACCTACAAATCAGCCAACAACAGCAAAAAAACAACTCCACTACAAATAAACCAAATTAAAATCTAATTTCTTAACTAGAATTATCAACCACCCTTCCCTGACAGCAACACCATTTTTTATAACGCTCAAATCACCCTCGAAAACCAATTAAAAGAGTAAGCAATTGTAGTTTGTAAAAACCGAACGAAGAGTGGGGGTTGAATCACACAAGGAATGGTATATCATGGAGAATAATTTATCGAGAGATTTGAACTTTAAATTAGATCATTTGGAATAGCAAGAACAATTGGGTGGAAGGTACCACCAACTTAATATAAATCTTTTGTTATCAATTATCACAATTAAACTAAAATTCGAACAAAATCAAGAGTTAACTAGCTATCTAGGGGTGCGGGAATTTGATATCAATGTCACATATGAGTGATTGCGTTGCTCTATATCTATGTACATACATGAATAGGTTAAGTCATCATCACTGACATTATTCATCTTTCGATCTTATAACATCTAGTCATAGAATCACCTTTCGGTCTCATCTATATGTCATTTATAAACAACCCATTACCATACTACTCTCTCTTTCAAGAATAGGGAAAATAGATCTAACCCATACCCTCTCTTTCAAGAAAGCCAGACATCAAAACTAAATTTCTATTATTGAACTAATTACCCATTCTACTTAATCTCTTCCGAGCATCAACTGGATATTAGAAGTAGGAGTTAAGTTTGGAACCTTAACCCTTAAGTTGTCACCATGGTAATTAGAACAAATTCATGCATGAACAATAACAAATGGAGCATAGCACAATACCCACTACATTAAATGAACACCTAGCCCCATTAGAGCACCCCCATAGATCTTAGGGTTTTAGCCATCCATCAAAAAAGGTAAACAAAGTATACTTTCCATGAAAGCAGCCATGGATAGCTCGAAATCAACCAATTAAGAGTAAACCCACTTTGGATTTAACTTCGAATTATCAAATTTAAGCTTCAAACTGTAAAACTCCAAGAAGACTAGAAAAAGTGTTCTAAAAAGTAAAGTTTTCTAACTCAAAACATTCTCTTGAACTCTGTAGTTCAACTCTCTAATCCAACTCTCTAGAAATAATATCCTTTGGGCTATTTATATTTTCCCAAAATCCACTTCGCAACCAACTCAGTGACATTAGTCGGGCGCGCCAAACTTACTCGATGAATATCCCTTCGCTCCCCAGCTTACCTTATGATGCTCTAGGCTTCATGTGTTTGAATCTCAGTTGGAGAACTCGATTGAGTCAGCCTTTCACGTTCGACGAATAACCAAATACCACATCAGTTCGTTGTTCGAGCATTAAATCTTTGTTTTGCAAACTCTCAATTTTGGTGATGTGCATCAGGATTGCCTTTCTAACACCGCGTATCTCCTTTTCCACTGGATTTCGCCGACCTTCTTTGGTAAACACAAGTGTTATGCACTGTCAATCTGGGTGAGGTCGTGCTCAGTTAATGATCTCCCCTTCATGTTAGGAAATCAACCATGTTCACTTTGCACTTCTTTTTCTATTTTTTGCCATTCTTTCAAACATCAATCCTTCCCTTGTCCAATTGCCTTCATAGTTGCAAATTATCAATACTTGATTTTAAAAATACCAAGTTAGGCATTGAGCACACTAATTATTGAGCTAAATGGACCTTATATGAGTGCAAATCTACCTCTCATCACTAACCAGGATCTCTAGTAGTCCATTATACGGCCTCGGGCCCAATGAGCAATTAAAAGTAGATTAAAACTCAAGAACAAGTGTAGCAACCAACAATCCATGCCAAACAAACACACGACAACCTAAGTTTCACATTACATAGAAACCATTTCTAAGGATACAAAATGATATCAAAGTCAAAGATAAATCTTAACTAAGGTTTTCCAATTAAAAGCCACACTAAACAACCAAAAGATAGCCATATATTGATTATGGATCAAAAACCCTAAACTAATCAATAAATAATCAAACAAACTAAGCCAAGTCTAAAAGTGGTTAAACTGTAACGTACCTCAAGGCTGAAACAACACACAGAGTGCTGCTCTGGAGCTATTCCCTTCCAAAGGGCCTCCGCACGATACCACTCTATGAACAACACAACAGGAATGCCAAAGTAAGAAAAATAATACCCATATCAATATAAGAAATTGAAGTGGAAAAACAAGCACAAAACATAACGATGAGACCTATACACGAAGTCAAACAATTGACTCTAACATAAGTTCTACACAGCTCAAGCAACTTCGGATCCTAAAATGGGCATAATTCGATCAACACTCAAGCAAATCAGACCCACCATTAATTAGCTCAAGAGAATCACGAATGGAGAATTAGAAGGAAAATGTTTGATTTTACCAAGTTTTACAGAGCATTTATCAATCTCGAAAAGTGGCCATGTGATATCCAGATGCAACCCACCAATAAATGCTCTCTAATTCGCTAAAAGCCCAAGTCTTTAAATGGAGTTTGCATGCTGAAAAATGACTATTAATTCTTATAACTGCTAAGTAATTAACACCTCGCGAACATGGAGGCTTGCTTGCAAACATGGAGGTCAGCCATGTTGACCCTTCACGAATGCGGCTGGAGGCTTGTGAATGCAAATGCTTGGGACAACAACCCTCCGTGATCCTGGAAAGACTCATGTCAATGTGAAGGTTTCAGCAATAAACCCTTCGCGAATGTGAGGGTTCCTTCATGAACGTTGAGGACACATGAAATGCTCTCTTGGAATGTAGGCCAAGCATTGCATCATAATTTCACCAAGAATGGGAATTCCCCTGATGAGAGCTCCAGATTTATTCGAAACTCTTTGAGTGAAAACAAATTTTCTACCAAATAAAAATTGATATTCCAAAATTAAAACAATTGACAAAAACAAATATCATCTCATAAAATATTTAACCCAAGTCAATAGTTATAACGAAACATCAAACAAAATGACAAAATCCATAAACTATTCGACAAACACCTTCGGATCAAAACCCAAGGTCGTTCTAGACCAAACTCGGTATTCTGGAGCTAACTACGTTGATCGAATTTCCATGTTAGTGCGTATAACAAGATTGTTACAGTAGTAAAACTTTGGCGAAAATTTTAAAGCTAAAAAATCTAACAACACAAACTTAAAATGAAAGCCTCAAAACCCATACCAACCACACTACTAGACAAAAAGAACCTTTCAGAACTGATGGAACTGATAGAATCCTCATTCAACATCAAACTTTCTAGGTGTTGACTAAAGTCAACTCTCTTTTATTTCAAAAGGTTCCAAAAGAAAAATTAGCTCAAAGCACGTTGGGAAATGTTCCACCCAATGAAACACCACACAAGAGCTACAATGAAACTATGTGAAGGGGGGAAATAGTTAAAGTATGTAAAAATACAGAAACAACCTTGAGGTCATTAAATTCCTTTTCTATCTCCTAATTCTAATCTGACGACCAGTGATTTACCGAATGTTCAATTGCAAAAGCTTGCCTCTTAAAGTGTAGAAAGAAGTGAAATAGAAAATCAAAGAAAAAAAAAAGATATAGGTTGTAAGTACAGAGAAGAAAAAGAAAAGGACGACGACGAATGAATACCATTTTCTGGGATTGAGGAGAAGGAGGCCTAACTTAGATATAAAAAGGCCATAAGTATGTGAAGTAACACGTCTTTTCATGAAACAATATTTTTCTTTCATCGAAGTGACTATAATTTTTCTTTTAAAAAAAGCTTTTCCATTCGATGGTGTTTCCTTACTGTCTATATGTTTCTTTCATGAAACTGTATTTTTTTAAAAAAAGAAAAAAAGTTTTGTATGAAAAAATGTTTTTGTTTTAAAAAAGTTTTCATGAAACTATTTTCTTCGTAACATAAGATTGTATGTCTTTTTATTTTATTTGATGATGTTTCCTTACTTTCTATATATTTATTTTCTAAGTAATAGCTTCTTGGTTCTGGTTACGCGCTATGTGTTTGACTTACCTACTGGTTTTGTTAGTAGGTGTTATCATGACCTAAGATTTTAGGCTAGGATAATTATTACAATTTTTAACTT
>NC_064282.1:66960696-66987372 GCF_019186545.1 Solanum stenotomum | reverse complement strand
GGGGGGGATTTTAGATGACAAAAAGATAGTAAAAATAATAGAGTAGAGAATAATGAAATAAAGATACCGAGATAAGTGAGAAGTTTTAGACAAGAAAAGAAATAATGATAATCCTAAGAGAAAATAATGACAAGAAAATATGAATTTCTAATCAGGAAAAGGAAGTATTACATAAAAAGAGTGAATTACGGAAAATAAAAGAAAATTTAGCAAAGAAGAAAATATACATAAGAAAAGGATTTTAGAACGAGAGAAAATGAGAAAAAAAAAGGAAAGAAATAACCTTATTTTAAAACAATCGATAAATAATAAAGGAGACGAAAAAAAATAAAATAATATTTTTTCCTTCTAAAGGAAATAGAGAAAAAAAGAACAATAAAATAATAATTTTTTTCCTTTTAAAGGAAATAGAGAAAGAAAAATCAGGAAAAAATGCATTTAATATAGTCTATATGTTATCATACTGTGTCAATTCTAGTCCAAAATAAACCTTTTCAAATCAGCACACAAAAACAAATATTGTAGCCCAAACCCTAAATCTATTTTCTTCTCATTAGCCACACTTTCTCTCTCCCCTCTATCTCTTGCAGTTTTAATGCTAATTTGCAACTTTCATCATCCATGGATACGTTCAAATTTTCCATTTTTTGAGGAAAATATAGTCGTTCTCCCTACCCCTTCTTACATATGCCTCTCCCAAGAAATGACTCTTTCATTTCATGCTCCAAGGCATATCAAATATTCAAGTACAAAGAAGATTTTACACTCACAAGAACACCACTCCTTTTCATATGCATATCATCTCACAAATAATTTTTATTCCCCTCTCTATCTCGCATTGTTTGAAAAACGAGTGTAGATTCGAGACCTATGACAGTGAACAATTCATTACGCCACAAGAGGTAATCCTACTCTACTTTGTCTATTCTCTATTGAACTATATTATTTTTGAAATCAGTGATTTAGTTCTTTATGTTATTTGTGATTTCATTTCCATTTCTTTTATAGCCCTTGGGTATGATGATGTCTAATAGATATGTTATTTTCTCTATCGAAAACATGGGAATAATATATTTCATACATGCTCATGCTTCAGATTAATCTTTGTACTTACGGTGAGTTAGTACATACACATCACATAAATGCTCCTATTATTGTTGCTTTCCATGTTTTGATTATTGTTAGGATTTTTATTATTCTTATTCATATTACCCTTTTATTTTTACACAAACACTGAAGTCGAAGAATCCTAATTTAAGACTTAATGTCACCGCAAGGCATGAAATATGCATATACATCTTCATTTCTATCTTTTGCTCCATGGAAACCTACACGAACACAAAGGAACAGAAGGAGGAGTACAAAATATTCCATTCTCTATCCTGCTAACAACTTGTGTATCTTCTTTTAAATATACTTTTGGGTACTTATCAATTAGTTACTTGTGTTACTGATTTTGTATGGCATTTTACATTTGATTGTAATAGTTATAACTAACTATCACACGTAACTTATAGTTAATTAAGTCAATCACATGAAAGAGTCTTAGCACAATATTTTGTTTCTTAAAACCTACCTCATAGTTTAATTCAGTAGTATACATATAAGCTATATGGAGTCTCCATTACTAAGAATCAGTTTTGCATCTGTCAAGTAGGTTTCCTTAAGATAGGTATAAAGTTGTGAACGCATTCCAAAACTCAAGAATATATGTAGTCTACTTGTTTTGATGTATAATAAAGAGCAAATAATTCATCAATACATTGTCTAAACTACGGATTGACTTGGTTCGTCAATATCTAGTTTTATAGTCGTCCTAATAGGAATATCAATGGGCTTGGCACTTTCTAGTTTGATGCTTTTTAGCAGATCACAAATATAATTTTGTTGATTGATCATAGTCCATGTTGATGACTACTTAACCTGTAAGCTGAAAATGAAGTTTCCATCATATTCATTTCAAACTCATCACTTCTCATTAACTTGGTAAATATTTTGCATAGTGAATCTAATGTAGCTCAAAGTATAGTTTTATTGATATATACTAGAACAATAAGTATATTTCTCCCCCCTAAATTTAGGAAG
The DNA here is from genome assembly GCF_019186545.1 of Solanum stenotomum. NCBI lineage: Eukaryota > Viridiplantae > Streptophyta > Magnoliopsida > Solanales > Solanaceae > Solanum > Solanum stenotomum. The sequence continues at coordinate 66,985,287 of NC_064282.1, read as the reverse complement.
AGAGTGTTGTCAGGTTATCACAGGACCAACTTCGTCAGTCGACCTATTTTATTAGATATTCATCACGATTATCATTTGTAACCTGAAATTTTCATGTTAATGCTAAGTTATCTTACTTGAATGTCCAGAATGTGTTCACATCTAGGCTATATGCAGTCCTACTAGAAACCAATGGGTTTGTCATGCCATGAATTTTGTAAATGCATAATCTATTTGACAATCATTGAGCACATACGGAAGATTAATGACTTCTTTCAATACAACTTCTTCTTCTAATGGCAATCTACTTTGAAGTGTTTTGTAATCTCATGATAAACTTAATAATAGCAATCTGAATATTACATGTATAGTTAGCGTGGAAAGGAGTAGGATTATATTGAGGAAAAACTATAATGACCCTCTAGGTCATTCATGTATTATTGACTTATTTATTACGCTTAGAGCATTCTTATAGCTACCCCAGTCATTTATTACTTACTAAGAATGATAGTTTTTTTACCTGGTTTTTCATTTAGATTCTATTCAAGTTTCTTTTTTAGAAACTTCAGAAAGATAAACAGTTCACGTTGGTCAAAAGTTCAAGAAGATGACATCATAAATCACTTCTAACGGTTCCGTCAGCTTTGGAATATTATTTTTTTTCTAGAGGGACCTTTCATAAGGATCGTGAGGCCTCCATGCTAATCTTGAACCCCCTTGTGGAATTTGGGTTAAAATAGAGTTTGGATGTGGGACCTACTTTTTATCAAGATGACCTCAGTTTAAATTTTCAACGTCTCCGCTTATTCTAGAATACATAATTTGGTGGGGTAGCATATTTCATTTGTGTGCACGGGGTTCCAAATGAAACTTAAGTACCACGTCGGTGTTTTCAATTGATGTACCAGCAGATTGTATTGGTGCCTCCTTTGGCGAGGTGGCATTTGTGACTTAGCGATTATGGAGGGTTGTAATTGACCATTATGATGGTGTTGGCCTCTGTCTGTCATTAAGATTAGTGGTCATGTGGCGTTGACCACTCTGGATCATCTTGTTTGAAAGGTTTGGCTTATGGGTTCTTGAAGGTCATTTAAAGGATGGGCCACTATCGCGGACTCCTTCCTCCGCTATTGTGATGTGTATTTATGACATTACATTTGATTAAAAGACCATATTATGATTTATTTTTGTTCTAACATTTCCTTCTTCGATTGTGAGAGTTGTTAGTGTCTGATTTAGGTGATTAAAAGTTTAGTATGTTCGGGAAGGTTGTGGCTACACATTGGAGTGTGTGGGGATTTCCGGGGAAAGCTTGTTTGCAATAAATTATGCTCTGAAGGGGATGCTTGGCCTCTTGATTTTGCTTAAATGTTAAATTGTCTCATGTTGGTGGTTGGGTGTATTTCGTGCCTTGCCTGTTTTAGGATACAAGTTTGGGGATGGTAAATGGACCTTTTGATTGAACCAATTTTTAAATTCCTAAGGGGGTCCCACATTCCCATTTTGACTTAATATTTTGGTCTTTCTCCTATTAATGTGATTGGTGTCTAAATGACTGTGTTAATATTGTTATTTTATAGTTGATAGTGTCGCACTATTCATAGGCCGTTCTGAATGGAGAAGCACTGAAATTGTGAATTTGAAGCACAGGCTAATTTCTTTGAGGTAGGCTATGGCTTCATGTCCTTAAGATTGAGCTCAAGAATTTAAATACATGTTGATATGTGTGAATTTGAGTTTCATAGCTAGTTGATAATGCTTAGTTAGTTAATATCAAGTTTTAAGCTTCTGTCGGCTTTTTCGGGCTACTAGCATGTTGTTCTTCATGCTCGTGATTATCCATACATTGTGGAATGCCTTGTACATGTTTATTGTTGTGGTTGAAGGCATGTTCGACCTTAGTCTAGGAGTAGACTAGTGCTTTCCCTAGACTTTCCTATCCAGGAGCATGTGCTTGCTTCAGATTACATAGCTCAATGTTGATTGATGTAGTAGGGTTTGATAGAATGAGTCTACGTTATTTAGTAGCTCAATTTCGATTACTTTCTATCTATACCTCAACTTTTCTACGACCATAGTGATTCACAATTAGGATATTAGGCGCAGTTGGACAGTTTGGGATTGGATTTGGTCCGGGCTTGGAGTTTTTGTATTGATTATTTGGGAGTGGACAATCTTCCATGGTGGCATTGTGATGTTTATTTGACATGGTATTCTTTAACAGATTTATGGTTGAAGATTCAAGTTTTGGTCACACCGCCCTATTTATTTGGCATAGGATCTTAAGCAGCCTTGTGGTCACAGATTCAAGGTTTGTTTACTCTGCTCTTCTATTAGTGAGAAATTCAATGTTTGGACATTTGATTTTCAGTCACAGTCTGTAGTTTGGGATAAATATAGACACTAAAGATTTAGCACTTTAGATGACAACCTATTAATTAAATACATACTAGTAGACAAACATTCCACCTCGTAATATGAATTGGTACTTGGTTGTCTGAATGGCTTTATTATCTCTCTAAAAATTCTTTTCATTCTTGATTTTACTAGCACTAAAAGGAAGGAACAAAAGCACAGCTCTGCTAAAGCAACCTCATCAACCCAACTGCTAGCCGAACAATTTCAAGAAAATTTGCATTTTGGGTTTCCTAGTTTTGAGAAATGTATGCTGCCTTTTCGCATGTCTCGGGGGGATTTTTGTTGGTAAGTGCAATTTATTTGTGATTCAATTAGAGTTTTTTGGGTCCTATATAGTCTAGATTTAAAAAAAATATTATGGTACAATAGAGTTTTTGAAGGAATTTTTGTCATTTTGATTTGTCAAAATATGATGACGTTGTTCTTTTGGTGGATGAAAATGAAGAAACATTTGTGACCAAGTATCTTGTTGGTACGAATGGATTTAGTGGGGGTTGGAAAGGGTTTTCCAATGCTCACAACTTTCTTGAAAGAGATGCCCTGGACTACCAACTAATTCGGCCTTGCGAATTTTAGGTAACACCTTGTATCTACTTAAATCCTAGTCATTTTATTAAAGAAAGAGTTACTTTTTTCATTTGATTTATCTTATATTCATCGATAGTATGAATAAATTTCTTCATTAACCTTGAGATGTAGTATTAGGAGCGAAGATATATTTAACAAGGTGGGAGTTGGTCCCGTGGTGGACAAGATGAGAAAATTGAGACTGAGGTGGTCCAATTTGTTAAAAAGAGAAGCAATACCAATAACACAATAACGAAGGAATCTACGCTTCTCCTCTTCACATACCAGAACAATCTAAATCTTGCTTTCCACATCCTATCCACCACAGGGCCCACTCCCACCTAATTAAATATATCTCTGTTTCTAATACTACCTCTATAGGTCATGCAACAATTCATGTACATTATTGGTGCATATAAGATCAATAAAATGAAAAAAAAAACAACTCTTTAATTTCCTTAATAAAATGATTTGGATTTAAGCACTTACAAGGTGTTACCTTAAATTCCCAAGGCTGATTCAATTGAAGTCCAAGACAACTCTTTAAAAAATGTTGTGAGCAATGGAAAAACCTTTTCAATCACCACACATCCCTTTTTATCTATTAGGTATTTGATGTGAAATTCGTCTTCATTTTCATCCACCAAAATAACAGTGTCATCATGTTTTGACAAATAGGAATCGAAAAACTTTCTTCAAAAACTCTGTTGTATCAAAATATTTATAAGACCAAACTAACTCTAATTCTATCAAGAAGAAACTAAACTCACCAACAAACACCCCCCCCCCCCCTCCCAAAGATATACGAAGGGAGCATATATAATTATATTTTACTAAAGCACCAGGAAACCTATAAGGAAAATTTGCTTGAAATTTTTTGGCTTCTAGTTGAACTGATCAGTTTGCTTCAGAAAAGATTGTTTCTAAATGAATTGAATCACAAGCATTTTCAGAGAGATAATAAAACCAGTCAGACAACAAAACAACATTTCATAAGAATATAATTTCTTTTAGATATAATATCCTATATGAATATGAAAATTTTAGTTTGAAATATAAAACATAATGAAAGAAACGTGAAAGACGAAAAGCATCAAGAGAAATCACTCTAACTTGTCGTTTTCAACAACTATTTAAGCTCACAAATTTCTAACAAAAAAATAATTTGTATTTTTCTTTTTCATTTCTTAATTATTTTTGGCTTGTTCTTCATGTTCTATGTTTTTCTTCTTCATTTGGACAAATATGGTTTTTTCACTATGTTTTCCTTTTGTATTTTATCCTTCTTTCATTTCTTGGTCATATTATTTAGACCATTCATTTTTGTTTAATTTAATTTTTTTGTCATACTATTAAGAACATTCAATTTTTATTTCATTTTGTCTAATTTAGTTTCTTGCTCATATTGTTAAAAGAACACATTTAGTTCTCTATTTCCCTTCATTATACCATCATTGTAAGACTAGTATCTTCTAGGGAAAAATATTGAATATATGTTATAAGTAATTCCACCATAAATTTGAAGTATTTTTTGCCAAACTAACTGAACTCTTTTTTGTTTCACTTGCATTATGCTCTGAGGTTCACATAAAAAAAACTCTGATTTGTTGTACATTTGACATAAATAAAAAACCCAATTTTCAGAAGTTTGCGAAGAAAGATTTGGAGAAAATATTTTTTTGACCGAGAGAAAATCAATAAAAATCAAAACACATGTGACACATGTAATAAAATTGAAATGCTATAAACTTGTAGGTATTGTTCCAAACTAATGAACATCTGATACGAATAAATATTTAACTTCTTACTAGATATATGAAGATGAAACATGTAACCTCACAAAAAATAGCAGACACCATTTAAAGGAAGCCTGCAACTAGGAACTAGTTATACTCCTAATGAGGACAAGTTTTTGATAAACAAAATTTTACCATGGAGAAGTTGCTAGAGCCTTGAAATGGAGTTAAAGATTTCATCTTCCTTTGTGAAACACTTCATTTTAGAGTTAAGACATGCTTTGCTTTTAAAAGCTTTTCATTAAAATTCAACATTTTATCTTTTGCTTTATCTAGCTCAACTTTTTTTTATTCAAGAATGTTCATTGATTCACATGACAAGTAAGCGAACTTACTAAGCCTTGCGCCTACAAATCTAACTCTCATGCAAAAACACTATGTCTCTTTCAACGAATAGTCTTAAATTTTAAGATGATTGCTAGGAAAGCTTTAATGGAATCCACAATTTCAGTAATAATTCCAGCATCTATGTTGACATTTAAGCCACATAGTAAATGGTCATGCATAAATAAATTTGTGCGACAAAGATCATACTATTTGGTCCAGAAGAGTGGATGAACCTTTGAGTACATGATCAAGCCATTAAAAATAATGTTGAAACAAGAATAGTCATTGATCACATCCTTTAAGTCGACTCTCTATCCTGAAAATCTAATGCCTTCATAAACTTCAGAGTCATTTTATCTCTATCGTTGCCACATTGATATCTTACTAGACCACGGTCAAAGTTTGACATTAACATGGCTTCTTCTTGTTTGTCATCTAGATGAATATCTAGTAAATTAGGCTTCAAGTATTTCTCCTCTTTTGCTTCACAATTCTTCATCTTGATATACAGAGGTACTATAAGAAAATAGAATGTCAAATTGTACATCTTGATTGTGATAGAAATTAAAAGATATTGCTTGTAACCATAGCAAATTTGTTTGGTTTACCGTGAAATCTAGAAGAAGAAAAACACCATCAATTTGTGTCGAGCAATTTTTTCTTAAAATGTATATAGGGGAACTGTAATTAGGCCATTGATTTGCATCCCTTTGGACAATTCAATAAAATTCCAACATACATAAAACATTAGCATTTTAAAACTACTATTCTCAGTATGTTCAAATTTTACTGTGTTGTATCCAAATGGATGGAAATGTCCTAATTATAGTTTCCCCTGTTTTAGTTATACATTTTAAGAGACAATTGCTCAAAAAAAATTGATGGTGCTATTATTCTTCTGTATTTTGATGCTAGACTAATTAAATTTGGTACGGTTACGAGCGATATATTTTAATTTCTATCATAATTAAGATTTACAGCTTGACTATTATGTTTTCTTAGTAGATCAATGTTACGAGATGAAAATGGTGAAACAAATTAGGAGAAATTCTTGGAGCCTCATATTGTATATATTCATCAAGATGAAAAACAAGAAGAAGCCATATTGATGACAAACTCGGACTGCAATCTTGTAATTGATCAACGTGGAAATGATAGCAAAAATGGCACTAAAGTTTATGAAGGCATTAGAATTTGACGATCAAGAGTTGAATTAAGGGATGTGATCATACAGACTCTTCCTCAAAAGCTACTTAGTTCTCGACTATATAGATCCCTGCGGTTGGATCATGCAGAATCTTCCTCAAGAAGATTGCGTCAAGGGACCCTTCTACTGCATGTACGTCTTCTTATAAACATGACTTCATGAGTTCAAATAAGTGACTCCATGCCTAGAATCTAAGGATTTCCAGTAAATCCTACATTCCATTGAGATTCAAGAATCTATTCAGTACCTTTTTCTTACTCAGAATTTCTTGTCTCTCTACACGGGTCAGTTGCATATTAGTATTGGCACCAAGTTCCTCATTCATAATTGCTTGTATCACTTACTTTTCACTATTTCTTTTATTTTTCATCCCATATTTATTTCTTTCACCTTTTCAACTGATCACCTTCTTACTGGACCTAGAGACTCTGTTGGGTTTTAAAAGGTATGAATGGAAAATGAAGAGTTGTGACTTTTATGAAGAGCTGTGACTTTTATGAAAAGTTGTGACTTTTATTAAGAGTTGTGACTTTTATGAAATGTTGTGACTTTTATGAAAAATTTTTGCTTTTTTGAAAAGTTGTGACTTTTATGAAAGGTTGTGACCTTTCCAAAAGATTGTGACATTTCCAAAGGGCTCTGACCTTTCCGCTGATGCGCGATAAGAACCTTTTCACACTACCCTTTGTTTTCTATAAATTGAGGGTTTTCATCTCATTTTAAGAGAACTATTTTTTCTATATTTCTTCTACTACAACTGAATGTAGTATTCTAAGTCTACTTTATTGCCGTTGAGTGGTTCGCTGACACCATGGTTTTAGGTACCGATACATTGGTGAGTAAGATTGTTCTATCCTGGAAGGATATATTTTATTAACCTCGGGTACTTGAGGGAAATAATTTTCTTAAGGGGATACTATGCATTCAGTGGGCTCGATTTTCTTTCATTGACAAAAATATTTTTATATTGTTTCTAATCTCTTTCTGATTCTATTTTCTCTACTAGTTTTAATTTTCTAGTTTTGAAAATACTCTTTAAACTTTGTTGTTTCTTACCAAGTTCTTCAAAGTTTTGTTCTAAGTGTCTTAGGAATACAAGATGAACAACAATTTTAAGGAAATTATTATACTGTTGGTATTTCTTGTATTCTACTGATTGAGAGAAACAGATCATGGAAGTAGAAGATTAATGCATTATTTCTCCAGAATTTAGTGCTTTGTTTAGCAAGGTCGAAGTGAGAATGTACTAGAAGAATTGGTGGTATTTCAGTTAAAGATTACACCATGTAACTTCTTAATTTTTATCTAAGGAGGAAAATAGTTTCTAAAAGTTAACAGTTTTGATATTTATCATGTATGTCTTTAAAAAAAGATCTACAAATCATATGATTTTTGAATGAATTTTCCTTGGCAAAAAGTGTTTCCTTTAAAAAAATTTAGTTTGCAGAATGAGAGATCCAAATTTTTTTGTTTGATAAAATAGTATGTCAAAATGTTATAGTTGGAAGGCTATTTTAAAAGAAAAACATATCTATGTGATAATCTAAGAATATGTTTAATTCTGTTTGGAGACTAAAAACAAACTTTTGTAGTTTTGTACTCCATGTGAAATTTGATTGTGTCTAATTTTTGTAGACTAAAATTTTTTGTAGTTTTCTACTCTGGATAAATTAGACTATGCAATTGGTTTGAAGAATATGACAAATTCACATAATAAGTCAATGTTGTACTTTTGATTTTCTATAAACTTCACTGTTATATACAAACAAATTGTACAAAATATTTTGTCTTTATTGTTAGAATTCTAAATACTATGTGGTATGTCTATTTGTGATAGAGGAAAAATACCAGTGACTTAGAGCTTGTGATTTTCTGCCTCTATGGAATGAACTTTGACATTGTGTAAAGATTGTCAAAAGAAATTGAAGCACTATAATTCTTTTGTAGAATAATATTTCAAAAGAGGTTTCATGTTGCCAATGACACTTCGATAGCATGAGAAAAATATGTGGAAAAACTATTTTAAAATACTTGAAAAATGTTTTTGAGATCATATTTAAAATGTGGGGGGTTCTTTGCTTATGACAAAGATAAAATAAGACTTAGTGTCTAATTTAAATTTGGAGAACAAGATATGAAATTCGATGATACTTTTGTATTATATTAGACCCATAAAATTCTTGGAGTATATTTGATATTGTGGTCGTTGAGTTTCTCTTTTACTAGTATATGGTATGACTAGTATGAAACTACCTAATTATATGTATACTTGTTCAAAATGATTGAGTTCTTTTATGAAAAAGTGTCACTTAAAATGTTGTGATTTTTCATGAGAAGCTATGTCTATTACATATAACTATTTGTATAGACATGAATATTGGTGAATAGTCATTAGTCATGTTTTGTAAGAGAGGCATTTAGACTATATTGTCTTTATTGGACCCGATAAAACTTTGTTCATGGGTAGTTCTATAACAATCAAATTGAAAGTTATGAAAAGGTCCTTGCGAAAAGGACATTTGACAAGGTGATGACTCTAAACAATGTTTGTATCACACAAAATTGTAAGAAATAGGAACAAATATTTGTGAGAAAAAGCTACCTCGTGGAGACCTTTTCAAACTCAATATCTTTATTTGTTCTTACTAGCTTGAGTCAAACTGTTTGTGACATGAACACTTGGGACATGTCAATTACAAAACCTTGTAAAGAAAACTGATAAACTTAAAAAATTTGTCTAACTTTGAGTGCAATAAATTAAAATGTCAAGTTTATGTGAAATCTAAGAATGATGAGCATTCTTATTAATCTGTTGAAAGGAATTATAATCCCTTAGAGTTGATTTACACTGACATTTGTGATATGAAGTCAACACCATCTCGTGGTGGGAAAAAGTATCTCATAAGTTTTCTTGATGATTGCATTCGATATAATTATGTCTATTTGCTGAATGGTAAGGATGAAACAATAGAAACGTCTAGGCAATATAAAATTGAAGTTGAAATCAATTGGGAGAAAAGATGAAGTGATAGGGATGGAGAATATAAATCTCCTTTTGCAAAAATATGTTTGGAAGTGGATTTATCCATCAAACTACTGTCCTATTCACCTAAATCTAATGGAATTGCACAATGGAAATAAACCAAACTTTGAAGGAAATGATGATTGCATTACTCATAAGTTCAGGTTTACCACAAAACTTGTGTGGAGAAACTATCCTTACTGCAAAAGGGAACAACAAAAAGTTTTGTTTTCAGAAAGAAGCAATTTTGTTTGTTCAGGACACATTCTATTCCATATGAGAAATGGAAAGAAAGGAAATTCAACTTAAAATATTTCAAAGTGTGGGGTGTCTAACCAAAGTCCAAGTTCCTAAGAACTGTGGACTATAAAATTAGACTTGAGTAGTCTAGTGAAAGGTCTAAAAGACCTGGAAAGAACAAAAGGAAAATGTACTTAATAGAGAGATTCAGACATGTAGTAAATGTCAAAGGACATCTACTACCTTCAAATCTGATTTTGTAACATTTCTTATGTCTTATGTATACTCATTCTTTGAAAAGATGGTGTCAATAGTGAGATTGGTTCAATCTTGAGCAATCCTATTGGAAATTGGTTGATCTTCTTCTAGGAAATAAACATTTGGGTTCAAAGTGAATCTTTAGAAGGAAAATGAAAATCGATGGAACTGATGACAAATATAAAGCAAGACTTTTTGTCAAAGGCTTTAGAAAAAAACAATGTCTTGATCTTGTCGACACATATTCGTCAGTGACTACAATTACATTCATTCGGATGTTAATATTAATAGTTGCGGTGTATGACCTCCAAATTCATCAAATGAATGTGAAAACAACTCTTCGAAATAGAGAATTAGAGGATGAAATTTACATGGAACAGCCCGAGGGTTTTGTGGTTCCTGGTAAATAAAAGAAAGTGTGCGAACTTGTTAAGTCACTTTATGGACTAAAACAAGCACCTAAACAATAACATAAGAAATTTGACCAAACCATGCTGGCAAATGAATTTAAGAATGATGAAAGTGATAAATGTGTTTACATTAAAATCGCAAGGTCATTGTTTATTTGTATATTGATGACATGTTGATCATCAGTAGAGATACTAATGACATAAATGCTACAAAATGTATGCTAGAAAGCAAGTTTGATATGAAAGATGTTGGAGTTGCTGATGCGATCTTAGATATAAGAATCCTTAGAACTTTATNGGTTCCTGGTAAATAAAAGAAAGTATGCGAACTTGTTAAGTCACTTTATGGACTAAAACAAGCACCTAAACAATGACATAATAAATTTGACCAAACCATGTTGGCAAATGAATTTAAGAATGATGAAAGTGATAAATGTGTTTACATTAAAATCGCAAGGTCGTTGTTTATTTGTATATTGATGACATGTTGATCATCAGTAGAGACACTAATGATATAAATGCTACAAAATGCATGCTAGAAAGCAAGTTTGATATGAAAGATGTTAGAGTTGCTGATGCGATCTTAGGTATAAGAATCCTTAGAACTTTATAATGTTTAGCATTGTCACGATCTCATTGCATTAAAAAGGTACTTGACTAGTTCAAATATTTGGATTTAAATATTGTCAAGACTCCAATAAATGTGAGTTTTGCATTTCAAAAGATTTAAGGCAAAAGTGACTCACAATTGGATTGTACTAGAGTATTGGGAAGTGTGATGAATATCACGAAGTGTGCTTGATCAGATATAGTATGTGCTATTAATGAACTAAGTCGGTTGATGAGTGATCACAATCGAACTCATTGGATGAAAATGAAAAGAATTTTGGGGTACTTAAGAAATACTCAAAACTATATCTTGCATTATAACAATATCTAGCAGTATTGAAAGGATATAGTGATGCAAATTGGATCACCGGGATCAAATGAAGTAAAATCCATGAGTGGATATGTATTTATTCTTGGTGGAGGAGCAGTATTTAGAAAATCTTCCAAAAAAGATAGGTATCGCTAGCTCTACAATGACCTCTGAGCTACATGCTCTAGATAAGACCGGTGAATTAGTTGAAAGACTCCAAAATTTCTTGATAGATATTGTTTTTTGGCCCAAACCTTTGGCATCAGTATGCATACACTTTGATGGTCAAGATGCAATAGATAGGGCATGGAGCATGATGTATAATGGAAAGTCTCATCATATAAGACATAAATATAATATCATTAGAAAACTACTCTCTAGTGAAATTATCACAATTGACTATGTAAAGTCAAAGGATAATGTGTCGGGTCCACATACAAAAAGGCCTAACTAGAGAGAAAGTTTAAAGATCATGTAAGGGAATGGGTTTACGGCTTAGGAAAAGTCATCATGGCGATCACTCTACCTAGTAGACGGGAGATCCCAATAGCTAGGTTCAAGGTTAAAAACAAAGTTGTGACCGACAATTCGACATTGTTAACCAACTTAATCCATTCTCATGATGAAGACAATGTTCAGGAATAAGGATACAACATTAAGGCTAGTTAATGAGTTAATAAAGCTTAAAGTTCTTAATGATTTGCTAAGTTTGGCAGATTTGACCAAATAGTGTATCTACGCGATAACACGGTTAGAAATCACCTATGTGAGTGTTAAGTGTAAGCCGCTTCAAAGAGGATGATTGTGAAAATCCCATCTCTCTATACACTTATGAAACCAGAAGGTGTTCATGGCTGAAACAAACAGAACCATAAGAACCATAAACGGTAAAAGGTTGATTGTGTGACTTATGGTTGTCTAGGTATACACACAAGCTTGACGGTTCAAAGATATCAAATCTATCGTTTGACCGAGTATATAGGACCTACGTTCAATACAGAAAGATCAAAGGGAAACCTACTTATCCAGATGCAATTAATTCTTGCTTGTAAAGTACACATACTTGTCTGTTTCTTTGTCTTCGGGTCATTCCCCATTCATGCGGGGGTTTGTTGGATTTTAAAAGGTGTGAATGGAAAATGAAGAGTTGCGACTTTTATGAAGAGTTGTGACTTTTATGAAAAGTTACGACTTTTATGAAAAGTTGTGACTTTTATGAAAAACTATGACTTTTATGAAAGGTTGTGACCTTTCTAAAAGATTGTGACTTTTCCAAAGGGTTGTGACCTTTCTGGAAAGGCACAATAAGAACCTTTTCACACATCCCTTTGGTTTCTATAAATTGAGGGATTTCCTCTCATTTTAAGAGAACTAATTTTACTAGACTTTTTCTACTACTATTAAATCTAGTATTCTAAGTGTACTTTACTGTCGTTGAGTGGTTGACTGACACCGTGGTTTTAGGTACCGATACACTGGTGAGTAATATCGTTCTATCCTGGGAGGATATATTCCATTAACCTAGGGTACTTGAGGGGAATAATTTCCTTAAGGGGACACTTTGCATTCAGTGGGCTCGATTTTCTTTCTTTGAGAAAAATATTTTTATATTGTGTGTAATCTATTTCTAATTCTATTTTCTCTACTAGTTTTAATTTTCTAGTTTTGAAAATACTCTTTAAACTTTATTGTTTCTTACCAAGTTCTTCAAAGTTTTGTTCTAAGTATTTTAGGAATACAAGATGAACAACACACTCTTGGTTCGATTCTTACTCTAATGTGTTCATAACTCCCTTGTCTATCCTTTCCTATTGTAATTTAAAAGATAGGATTCTCCTCTTCCACATAAGAAGCATCCACTTCCTCCATATCTACCTGTCACAAACCAAAGTATACCATAGGCGTAACATGATGTATAAAACTCCGAGGGGCCCTACATAAGCCACTTAGCTTACATCATACAAGATAATATAATTTAAAGAGTTCTAAATATAGCATTTCATATTTACAAAGAGTTTCTGAAGCAAAGCAGAAGTCTAACATTTTTATCAATATACAATATAATACATCATAAGGAAAGTGATTGCGATGTAACTCATACATCGCATACAAAGTCTAAAAAAAAGGAAATGACATAAAGTTATAAAAGTTACATCATCCTCAAAGTATGAGGACTCACCAAGGCTTCAAATATCTAATGCAATCAACTAGCCACGAACGAAGGAAGAAGAATCGCCAAGCCCTACATTAGTGAGACAATGTAGGGACAAGTATGCATTAGTACATGGAATGTACTAAGAATGAGAGGAATGCAATAAAACATGAGATGTGATTATAATGGGACATTATCGAAAACATGAAAAGCATGAACAAGTTAAAACATAGTAAAATCATTTAAAAAGATTCATAAATGATGAACACGGTCAATACATCTTTAAATTATAAAGGAAGCTTCATAAAAAAATAGTAATTGAGTTAGTTCATTTTGTGGGAAGATTACCATTAACCGACATACACCATGTTAGCTATAACATGGAATCCACTATATCCCTCATACCTAAAGAAGGGTAATTGTACTTACCAAGGTAGAACCTGTACACATCATATCATGTGTGTAACGACCCTTCCGAAATAATATAAGCCAATAACTTACGAGATTTTTATACATATATTACCCTCACACTAGACGAAAATGACGTAAAAGAATACTACCAACTTTCGAGTACCCGAACTAGATCTTTCATGCTTCACACAATCATACAAAATTAGTGATAATTTAATATAATACAAGACTTGGGCTTGCACACCCCAAAAGGTCAAAACATAGAGCCATACTTATATTACAACCCATAGCGACATGATCAATTTAGTCCTCAAAATTTCATGTAAATATACAACACATAGATCGTGTACAAGTCCCAAGGTTTATACAAAATATAGATGTCTATATGCAAATGTGATCTTCCTTAAGGCTCTCAAAATTTCCATCTCCACTGGCCAACTTCATGCATCCACTCGATCATTCCCCTACGATAGAAACAGCTATCGCTAAGCATATAGCTTAGTGGTGCAAAACTATAGTTTCGGGGCCATTCGATTCACAAAACAAATTTTCTCAAGTCATGTGCAACATAATTGAACATAATTAATAAATCAAGTAAACAATATATAAAGAGTATCAAGTTCGATATTTAAATACCCAAATGTCAAGAACGTTCATAGCATCATATTCCAAGAGATTCAACAACAAGGCTCGTCCAATATGTACATCATGTCCTCACACCAAGCACAAGCAAGTATCAAGAAGGGCCGATGCCCTATATCAAGAAGGGTCAAAGCCCAATAATCAAGAGAACCAAGAACCAATTAAGAATGGCTTTCTAGTTCGTACTTAAAAATTGACAACTTCCATTCTTAAGACGGACTAAAAATCCAGAATCAAGATGGCAAATGATCCGAATCAAGAGGCATGCCAATAGTGACAAAGTCACAACCACGAGAAGGAAAAAGTCCCAACAAGAGTGCCAAGTGATCAAACAATCCGTACAAGTGGGCGAGTTACACAAGCATCTTTAACGTCTCAAAGGATACCAACACAACAATGCAAAGTGACAAGAGGTAACCAAGGTACCAAGATCACATTTCAAATATACTAAAGGTTAAAAGAGTGCAAGTACAAGTTTATACACAAACCTCAGTGCTTTATCAAAGAAACAGTCCAACCAATGTATCAAGGTCCTCAACTTGTTCACAAGTATATACAACCTTTAAAATACAATTAAACAACTTCTTTAATCCCTAGCAGATCAATAATATTGATGTAAAATAGGATCATCATCACAAGTAAAATTAGCCTGCACAAACACAACAATGCTCCCAAAACAGTGATTCTGGCTAGCCTAGTACCTCATGTCGCAACTTAGATTTGAAATGGAAAACAGCAAAACTAGACTATATAACCTTCATGAAATATGTAGATACATCTCTTAGGGTTGCAAACAAACAAGAATCACCGCAAAATGTATTTTGTACAACAAGATATAGTCAAAACAGTAACAGCTGTCCATACAGAATTTGTAATTACAAAATCTGGACAGAACTTGTTCTATGTTGCGTCCCATATTTTGAGTCTATAACAGCTGAATCAAAGTTTCACATAAAAGTAAGAGTTGTAGGTATATGAATTAGCTTTCCAAATCATATTAACGCACTGTAAACTAAGTTCTAGAGCGAGAGATATCCATAAAATATTAAACACTACCCAGCTCAGAAACAGATTTTGTCACTTACCAACAAGAAGTGTGTGTTCTTGAAATTCCAGCCAAAAAGGGCCACGGTTTTTTGTGATTTTGAAGAATAAACTGTTTAGCTAAGGTTCTAATGTTCTTAGACTTGGGGGAAATGAATTTAATTGTAGGAGGTGTGAAAATATATAGTTACAAAGGTGATACTTATCACCTGTATAGATGTCACCAAAAGGGGCTGCCCAAACAAAAAGTTGGCTGCCCAAAAAGCATACATATATACCTATATGTATATCCCTTACCTTCCTTTTAAAGTTAAACATAATTCTAATTAGGATACCTAAACACCCCATCACAACTCCTTAAATTACGATAAGAATTTATGCTAAGCAAGTAGGCAATTATCACAACACTTCAAGTTCCCAAAATGAGACTAAAACATATTCTAGTAATTAAGCAACGGTAAATCGACATGCGGCTCTTGGTTAGTATTTAGGGTTGTTACAATGTGCTATATGTGGATCCACTAGCTATGTCATATAGGATAACTCCTACGGGGGCACGTAGTTTAGAAATAGAGGTTCCTATGAGAAACTAATCTAGTTGAGCCTCCACCTAAAAGCCACTCGGTGAGAACTAAAAGGAAATTAGTCGAGTTAAGACAAGAAAATGAGAAGAAATTTCGTCGGGCTTACCTAGGGAGAGATGGCGCGACGCGCCACTGATACACCACCAGGGCTGGCGTAGCGCGTCAGTGGTGTGCCAAATTAAAGCAGTCTATGAACTTAAGGGGTTGGCGTCCTGCACCAGCAGTGCGCTCGGGTCGTCTGCCCCCACCCATTTTTCTTCGTTTAGCCCGTATAAGTCCTTTAAAGTGTACTAATACTTCCTATCGATTTTAACTATTCTAAATGACTTTTAAACATCTCGAAATCATCCATAAACATGAATCATAACATTGATTCTATAAATTCAAATTCTAGGAAAGTTGAGAGCCAAGTCTAGAGAGTTCTTAGAGTCTATTCGAAAGTCTTTTCAAAAGTCTTTTCAAAAGTCTTTACAAATGCTTTAAACTTGTTTTAAGACTTGAGTTTTGAGTTAAGTAAAGAGTAAAGAGTGAAGTTCATTTCTTCAAAAGAGTATATGGGGACTAGGTATTCCCAAAGAGTAAATGTTTTCACATTTAAACAAGAAAGGAAAAATTGATTTCCAAAAGATCCTTTGAGCTAGTTTTCAGTAATGAGTAAATGTTTTCAAAATTAAGAAAGGAAACACTTATTTCCAAGAGATCCTTTGGGCTAGTTTTTCAGCAATTATCTCAAATCGCAGAAAGAGTTATGTTCTTAAACATATGAACTAGTATATTTTGGGAGTAGTATTGAGCACCGATATTGGGGTGAGTTCAGACAACTCTCAGCCCCTATAAACCATGTAGCCATCATAGGTATAAAAGGGTCATACTCTTTAGATGATTTCTTATTGAGCATAGACTAGTGGATCCACTTAGTAGTTAGGTTCTATACCCCTAGCAAGGTATAGTACGTCCCTGGCAGCGTGAGGCAAAACGTTGTATCATCACATAACTCTTAAGGGATGGTTGCCGGTTAGAGAAACTCCTATAGAAGTATTTCGTATTCTTATAAACACACTGTTAATTGTTTTTTTATATACAAATAAAGTTTANGTAAAGAGTAAATGTTTTCACAATTAAGAAAGGAAACACTTATTTCCAAGAGATCCTTTGGGCTAGTTTTTCAGCAATTATCTCAAATCGCAGAAAGAGTTATGTTCTTAAACATATGAACTAGTATATTTTGGGAGTAGTATTGAGCACCGATATTGGGGTGAGTTCAGACAACTCTCAGCCCCTATAAACCATGTAGCCATCATAGGTATAAAAGGGTCATACTCTTTAGATGATTCCTTATTGAGCATACACTAGTGGATCCACTTAGTAGTTAGGTTCTATACCTCTGGCAAGGTATAGTACGTCCCTGGCAGCGTGAGGCAAAACGTTGTATCATCACATAACTCTTAAGGGATGGTTGCCGGTTAGAGAAACTCCTATAGAAGTATTTCGTATTCTTATAAACACACTGTTAATTGTTTTTTTATATACAAATAAAGTTTATATCGTATCCTTGCATACAACCTGAGTTACTATTGTATTTCTCATTACAGAGAAATGTTATCCATGTTTTAAAAGATTTTATTTATAATGCATTCATATTATTTCTTTATAATGAAATGAGTTAAGTTGAGTTGAGTTGAGCCCAGGTATGTTTTTCAGTTCCTTTCAAGCTTATGTCTTGTTTTAGAATTCCCCTCGCATGCTCCTACATTCAATGTACTGATGTCAATTGGCCTGCATCTTTTTATGAAGTAGATACAGGTAACCAGGATCAACATCCAGCGCATCGTTGATTCTAGTTGAGCATTCCTTGCTTCCGGAGGACCCTTCTCTATTACTTTATCATTTTAGTTCATTAGGATGTTGTGGGTCTTATCCCGACGTCCATATCAGTTGTCAGAGGCTTCATAGATAGTTAGTTGATATTAGTTCTTGAGTCTTTCCATTCCGGTTTTGATGTTTGAGACTTGAGTGCCATTTTGTCTAGTGAATGTTTCTATATACATTCTAAGTTGTCTATTGATATTTTAGTTTACTTTTTCGAGTATTTTTTTATCATGAGTAAGTCTTCCGCTAAGAGTTAAGCTAGGTTAAGGGTTCGCTTGGGGCCAGCAATGGTTCTCAAGTACCAGTCCAGCCCAGGGTAAAGGCTTGAAGCGTGACAAATTCGGTATCAGAGCATCGAGTTCAAGAGTCCTAGAGAGTCTATGAAGTCGTGTCCGTAGAGCCCTAGTTATCGGTGTAAAGCGCGCCATATCTATAATTAGGAGCTTGCGACACTTAGGAACTATCTCACTTCTTTCATACTCATTTCGTACGATAAAGTTTATCTCTAAAAAGTTTCTTCTAATTTATGCTTGCGCGTGTCTTTCAGATCATGCCTCTACAAAGAGTTGTTAGAGGTTGTCCTACTAGAAGGATTGTTGAACCACATGATCAAGGGGTACCTAATGCACCAAAAGTGCAACCCCAGGGAGAGGTCACCAATGCTAAGTTCTGTGAAGATATCTAGATGTTGAGCCAAGTTGTGACCAATCAAGTTGGACAGAGAGAGAATCAACAGGAAATAACGGATAGTTCAAGGATCCGTGAGTTCTTAAGGATGAATCCTACAAGCTTCACAAGTTCAAGTTTCACTAAGGATCTGGAAAACTTTGTTGAGGAACTTCAGAATGTTTTTGAAATTATGCATATTGCGGATGCTGGGAGGGTGGAACTAGCTTCATACCAAATGAAGGGTGTCGCTAGAATTTGGTTTGATCAATGGAAGAAGAATCGAGTTGAGGGTGCACCACTTGTGGTTTGGTCTCTATTTGATGAGGCCTTTTTATGGCATTTCTTTCCCCGAGAATTGAGAGAAACAAAGGTACGAGAGTTCCTCACTCTTAAGCAGGATTTTTTAAGTGGTCTTGAGTACAGTCTAAAGTTCACACAACTTTACCGCTATGCTCTGGAGATGGTTGTTGATATGAGAAATAGGATGAGTTTGTTTGTTGTCGGGTTGTCTCGTTTGTCTAGTAGGGAAGGTAGGGCAGCTATAGTGATAGGAGAAATGGACATAGCAAGGCTGATGATCCATGTACAACATGTTGAGGTAGAGAAGCTGAAAGATAGAGAGGTATTTCGAAACAAGAGAGCTAAGACAGGGAATGAGTCCGGACAACAGAAGATTAATGCCAATCGGTCATCTTTCCAACAGAAACCAAAGGGACCTGCCCCATCATCTACTAGTGCACCTGCACAGGGGAACAAAGGTGAGTACAATAGTAAGAATTCACAGAATTTCAGAGTTAGACCTGCGCATTCTCAAGGTAGTATGGCACAAGAAGATACTAAGAATCATGTATGTGTTAAGTTTGGTAGGAGCGACTCAGGGGTGTGTCGTGATAGCTCCACTGGCTGCTTCATGTGTGCTCAGAACGATCATTTTATGAGAAAATGTCCTAAGAACATGTAGGGTAATGGTAATGGGGGCAATAGAGCCCACTTTTCTTCAGTTGCTCCACCAGACAAAGCTACATCTAGAGGATCTATTTAAGGGGCAGGAGAAGGAGGAAACCGTCTTTATGCTCACTAGTCACCAAGAGCAAGATGATTCACCAGATGTTGTCACTGGTATGATCCAAGTCTTTAACTTTGATGTTTATGCATTGCTAGATCCAGGAGCGAGTTTATCATATATAACTCCTTATGTTGCGATGAATTTTGATGTTCTTCCTGAGAAAATTCTTGAGCCCTTCAGTGTCTCAACACCTTTTGGTGAGTTTATTCTAGCATAGAGAATCTATCGTGATTGTACCATTTCTATCAATCACAAGAGCAACATGGCTGATTTAGTTTAGTTAGACATGGTAGATTTTGATGTCATTCTAGGTATGGATTGGTTTCATGCCTGTTATGCCTCAGTTGATTGTAGAACTCGATTTGTCAAGTTCCAGTTTCCTAATAAGCTAGTTATAGAGTGGAATAGTAGTTCAACAGTGCCTAAGGGTCATTTTCTCATACAAGACGAGTATCAGGAAAAATATCTATACCGAAGTCTATTTCTCTCTAAGGAGGGACTTTAGGAAGATCATCTAGAAAGACTTTTGGAAACTTTTTTACTACTGAAACTGACTAAATAAGAGGTATCCCAACACTAGAGTCATTACCTCGGACTAAGTGATAGACACACCCCTTGAAAACTAACTTTCTCGCCTTAAGGTACGAAATAAATTGACCCTTAGGCACTGTTGAACTAATCTTCCACTCTATAACTAGCTTATTAGGAAATTGAAACTTGACAACTCGAGTTCTACAATCAACTGAGGCATAACAGGCATGAAGCCAATCCATACCTAGAATGACATCAAAATCTACCATGTCGAACTAAACTAAATCAACCATGTTGCTCTTGTGATTGACAGAAATGGTACAATCACGGTAGATTCTCTATGCGAGAATAGACTCAACAAAAGGTGTAGAGACACTGAAGGGCTCAAGAATTTTCTCAAGAGGAACATCAAAATTCATCGCAACATAAGGAGTTACATATGATAAACTCGCTCCTGGATCTAGCAATGCATAAACATCAAAGTTAAAGACTTGGATCATACCAGTGACAACATCTGGTGAATCATCTTGCTCTTGGTGACTAGTGAGCATAAAGACGATTTCCTCCTCCTGCCCCTTAAATAGCTCCTCTAGATGTAGCTCTGTCTGGTGGTCTATTGCCCCCATTACCATTACCCTACATGTTCTTAGGACATTTTCTCATAAAATGATCGTTCTGACCACACATGAGGGAAAAATATCCATATCGAAGTCTATTTCTCTCTCAGGAGGGACTCCGGGAAGATCATTTAAAAAGACTTTTGGAAACTTTTTTACTACTGGAACTGACTGAATAAGAGATATCTCAGCACTAGAGTCATTACCTCGGATTAAGTCATAGACACAGCCCTTGAAAACTAACTTTCTCGCCTTAAGGTACGAAATAAAATGTCATTCTAGGTATGGATTGGCTTCATGCCTGTTATGCCTCAGTTGATTGCAGAACTAGAGTTGTCAAGTTCCAGTTTCCTAATAAGCTAGTTATAGAGTGGAAGAGTAGTTCAACAGTGCCTAAGGGTCATTTTATTTCGTATCTTAAGGCGAGAAAGTTAGTTTTCAAGGGGTGTGTCTATCACTTAGTCCGAGGTAATGACTCTAGTGTTGAGATACCTCTTGTTCAGTCAGTTCCAGTAGTAACAAAGTTTCCAAAAGTCTTTCTAGATGATCTTCCCGGAGTCCCTCCTAAGAGAGAAATAGACTTCGATATAGATATTTTTCCTGATACTCGTCATGTATCTATTCCTCCATATAGGATGGCACCAACAGAGTTAAAATAGTTAAAAGCGTAGTTGAAAGAATTCCTAGAAAAAGGTCTTATTCGACCAATTGTCTCACCATGGGGTGCTCCAGTCTTATTTTTGAGGAAGAAGGATGGTTCCCTTAGAATGTGTATAGATTACCGTCAGTTGAACAAGGTTACTATCAAGAATAATTATCCTCTTCTAAGAATTGATGATCTCTTCGATAAGCTTCAGGGTGCCACTTGTTTCTCTAACATAGACCTCAGATCTAGCTACCATCAGTTAAGAGTGAAGGAATGTGATATTCCGAAGACAGCTTTCAGGACCCGTTATGATCATTATAAGTTTCTGGTCATGTTGTTCGGTATAGCTAATGCGTCTGCAGCGTTCATGGACCTCATAAATAGAGTATTAAAGCTTTATTTAGATATGTTTGTTATCATATTCATTGATGACATACTAATCTATTCGAGGAATGAGAAAGATCAGGCTAGTCATCTTAGAATAGTTCTCCAAACTCTAAAGGATAGAGAGTTGTATGCCAAGTTCTCTAAGTGTGAGTTTTGGCTTGAGTGTGTGGAATTCCTGGGCCACACTGTTTCCGGTGATGGGATTAGAGTTCATACTCAGAAAATAGAGGCAGTGTAGAGTTGGTCTAGACCCACATCTCCAACTGATATTAGGAGTTTGTTGGGGTTGGTTGGATATTATAGAAAGTTTGTCGATGGGATCTCATCTATTTTGTCTGCTTTGACCAAGTTGACCCAGAAAATTGTTAAAGTTTCAATGTTCTGAAGATTGTGACAAAAGCTTTTAGGAATTGAAAACTAGGTTGACTACTACCCCAGTATTGACCTTACCAGAGGGTACATAAGGCTTTGGTGTATATTGTGTTTCGTCCAAAGTTGGATTGGAATGTGTGTTAATGCAGAATGGTAAAGTTATTGCTTTTTCTCCAGACAACTGAAAGTTCACGAGAAGAACTACCCAACCAATGATCTAGAGTTGGTTGTTGTAGTATTTGCTTTGAAAATATGGCATCACTATCTTTATGGTGTTCATGTGGATGTGTTCACCGATCACAAGAGTCTCTAGTATATGTTTAGTCAAAAAGAGCTTAATCTGAGACAGAGGAGGTGGTTAGAGTAACTCAAGGATTATGACATGAGTATTCTATATAAACCAGGTAAGGCTAATGTTGTTGTTGATGCGCTGAGCAGGTTGTCTATGGGTAGTACCACCCATGTTGAAGAAGATAAGAGAGAGTTAGCAAAAGATGTGCATAGACTTGCACAATTAGGAGTGCGGTTAATGGATTCCAATGAAGGAGGAGTGGTGGTGATGAATAGGGCAGAATCATCATTAGTGTCAGAAGTGAAAGAGAACCAAGACCAAGTAACTATTTTGCTTGAATTGAAGACAAATATTCATAAGCAAAAAGTAATGGCTTTTGAACAAGGGGGAGATGGTGTATTGAGGTATCAAGGTAGGTTGTGTTTACCAAGGGTGGATAAACTTCAAGAGAGGATCATGGAGAAATCTCATAGCTCCAAATATTCTATTCATTCGGGTTCCACAAAGATGTATCGTGACTTGAGAGAAGTATATTGGTGGAATAGTATGAAGAAAGGTATTGCTGAGTTTTTTACTATATGCCCGAATTATCAACAAATTAAAGTAGAGATACAAAGGCTCGGTGGTATGGCTCAAAATATAGAACTTTTGGAATGGACGTGGGAGATGATCAATATGTATTTCATTACTGGCTTGCCACGGTCTCGCAGGAAACATGATTCTATTTGGGTGATTGTGGATCGATTGACAAAATCAACCCACTTTTTGCCAGTAAAGACTACCCATTTAGCAGAGGATTATGCCAAGTTATATATTCAAGTGGTAGTAAGACTTCATGGAGTTCCGAGGTGCATAATTTACTGCACAATTTTGGAAGTCTTTCTAAAAATGTTTGGGTTCGCAAGTGAATTTGAGTACTGCTTTACATCCTCAGACTAATGGTCAACTAGAGAGAACTATTCAGACTTTAGAAGATATGTTGAGGGATTTTGTGATTGATTTTAATGGTAATTAGGATTATCACCTACCTCTCATTGAGTTTGCTTATAATAATAGTTAACACTCAAGAATTCATATGGCTCCTTATGAGGCTCTTTATGGGAGGCGATGTAGATCTCCAATTGGATGATTTGAAGTTGGTGAAGCTAGGTTGATAGGACCAGACTTAGTTCATCAAGCTATGGAGAAAGTGAGAGTTATCCAAGAAGGGTTGAAAACAGCGCAGATTTGTCAGAAATCCTACACTAATGTTAGGAGAAGAGACTTAGAGTTTGAAGTAGATTATTGGGTATACTTGAAGGTTTCACCCATGAAGGGTGTTATGAGATTTGATAAAAAGGGGAAGCTTAGTCCCTGGTATATTGGTCCTTACAGAATATCCAAGAGGATTGGTAATGTAGCTTATGAGTTGGAGCTACCGCAAGAGTTAGCAGCAGTTCGTCAAGTATTTCATATTTCCATGTTGAAGAAGTGTGTGGGCGATCCTTCACTTATCATACCTATTGAGGATATTTGTATTAAGGATATATTATCTTATGAGAAGATTCCAGTTCAGATTCTAGATCGCAAAGTTTGCAAATTGAGAACTAAGGAGGTAGCTTCAGTTAAGTTCTTTGGAGAAATTAGTTTGTTGAGGAAGCCACTTGGGAAGCTGAAAAGGATATGAAGAAGAGATACCAACATCTCTTTAAGTAAAGAGAAATTCTAGATCAAGGTACTAATTCTCTTCTTAGTACTCTTTAATTGATATACTGAATATGTTAGATTTGCTTGTTGGGTGTTTGAGCTAAATGTTAGATATTACACCCTTAGTCTACTTAGAGTGATCTCATTCGAGGATGAATGTTCCCAAGGGGGAGATATTGTAATACCCCACTATTTGAAAGAGCTAGACTTACTAAGAACCATTTTGGAATTAATGAAAATCTGAAATTTGGCAAGTTATATTAAGTATGAGTTTTGGGTCAACTTCAAACGACCATAACTCTAAGAACATGATGATTTAGGTGAGCTACAAGATACTATATGAAAGTTGTTTGAAGTTGGCTGTCTAGATAAGGAAAGTTAACCCGATTTTAAAGGAGTATTTTGGACTTTTCCATACCCAATTAATTTATTTCATTTTTGGTAATTAAGTAGGGGTCTAAACTCAATTAATTTAGTTTA
>NC_064282.1:66936360-66959659 GCF_019186545.1 Solanum stenotomum | reverse complement strand
AAGCGCGCCATATCTATAATTAGGAGCTTGCGACACTTAGGAACTATCTCACTTCTTTCATACTCATTTCGTACGATAAAGTTTATCTCTAAAAAGTTTCTTCTAATTTATGCTTGCGCGTGTCTTTCAGATCATGCCTCTACAAAGAGTTGTTAGAGGTTGTCCTACTAGAAGGATTGTTGAACCACATGATCAAGGGGTACCTAATGCACCAAAAGTGCAACCCCAGGGAGAGGTCACCAATGCTAAGTTCTGTGAAGATATCTAGATGTTGAGCCAAGTTGTGACCAATCAAGTTGGACAGAGAGAGAATCAATAGGAAATAGCTGATAGTTCAAGGATCCGTGAGTTCTTAAGGATGAATCCTACAAGCTTCACAAGTTCAAGTTTCACTAAGGATCTGGAAAACTTTGTTGAGGAACTTCAGAATGTTTTTGAAATTATGCATATTGCGGATGCTGGGAGGGTGGAACTAGCTTCATACCAAATGAAGGGTGTCGCTAGAATTTGGTTTGATCAATGGAAGAAGAATCGAGTTGAGGGTGCACCACTTGTGGTTTGGTCTCTATTTGATGAGGCCTTTTTATGGCATTTCTTTCCCCGAGAATTGAGAGAAACAAAGGTACGAGAGTTCCTCACTCTTAAGCAGGATTTTTTAAGTGGTCTTGAGTACAGTCTAAAGTTCACACAACTTTACCGCTATGCTCTGGAGATGGTTGTTGATATGAGAAATAGGATGAGTTTGTTTGTTGTCGGGTTGTCTCGTTTGTCTAGTAGGGAAGGTAGGGCAGCTATAGTGATAGGAGAAATGGACATAGCAAGGCTGATGATCCATGTACAACATGTTGAGGTAGAGAAGCTGAAAGATAGAGAGGTATTTCGAAACAAGAGAGCTAAGACAGGGAATGAGTCCGGACAATAGAAGATTAATGCCAACCGGTCATCTTTCCAACAGAAACGAAAGGGACCTGCCCCATCATCTACTAGTGCACCTGCACTGGGGAACAAAGGTGAGTACAATAGTCAGAATTCACAGAATTTCAGAGTTAGACCTGCGCATTCTCAAGGTAGAATGGCACAAGAAGATACTAAGAATCTTGTATGTGTTAAGTTTGGTAGGAGCGACTCAGGGGTGTGTCGTGATAGCTCCACTAGTTGCTTCATGTGTTGTCAGAACGATCATTTTATGAGAAAATGTCCTAAGAACATGTAGGGTAATGGTAATGGGGGAAATATAGCCCACTTTTCTTCAGTTGCTCCACCAGACAGAGCTACATCTAGAGGAGCTATTTAAGGGGTAGGAGGAGGAGGAAACCGTCTTTATGCTCACTAGTCACCAAGAGCAAGATGATTCACCAGATGTTGTCACTGGTATGATCCAAGTCTTTAACTTTGATGTTTATGCATTGCTAGATCCAGGAGCGAGTTTATCATATGTAACTCCTTATGTTGCGATGAATTTTGATGTTCTTCCTAAGAAAATTCTTGAGCCCTTCAGTGTCTCTACACCTTTTGGTGAGTCTATTCTAGCATAGAGAATCTATCGTGATTGTACCATTTCTATCAATCACAAGAGAAACATGGTTGATTTAGTTTAGTTAGACATGGTAGATTTTGATGTCATTCTAGGTATGGATTGGCTTCATGCCTGTTATGTCTCAGTTGATTATAGAACTTGAGTTGTCAAGTTCCAGTTTCCTAATAAGCTAGTTATAGAGTGGAAAAGTAGTTCAACAGTGCCTAAGGGTCATTTTCTCATACAAGACGAGTATCAGGAAAAATATCTATACCGAAGTCTATTTCTCTCTCAAGAGGGACTCCGGGAAGATCATCTAGAAAGACTTTTGGAAACTTTTTTACTACTGGAACTGACTGAATGAGAGGTATCTCAGCACTAGAGTCATTAACTCGGACTAAGTGATAGACACACCCCTTGAAAACCAACTTTCTCGCCTTAAGGTACGAAATAAATTGACCCTTAGGCACTGTTGAACTAATCTTCCACTCTATAACTAGCTTATTAGGAAACTGGAACTTGACAACTCGAGTTCTACAATCAACTGAGGCATAACAGGCATAAAGCCAATCTATACCTAGAATGACATCAAAATCTACCATGTCTAACTAAACTAAATCATCCATGTTACTCTTGTGATTGACAGAAATGGTACAATCACGATAGATTCTCTATGCGAGAATAGACTCACCAAAAGGTGTCGAGACACTGAAGGGCTCAAGAATTTTCTCATGAGGAACATCAAAATTCATCGCAACATAAGGAGTTACATATGATAAACTCGCTCCTAGATCTAGCAATGCATAAACATCAAAGTTAAAGACTTGGACCATACCAGCGACAATATCTGGTGAATCATCTTGCTCTTGGTGACTAGTGAGCATAAAGATGGTTTCCTCCTCCTCCTGCCCCTTAAATAGCTCCTCTAGATGTAGCTCTGTCTGGTGGAGCAACTGAAGAAAAGTGGGTTTTATTGCCCCCATTACCATTACTCTACATGTTCTTAGGACATTTTCTCATAAAATGATCGTTCTGACCACACATGAGGGAAAAATATCCATATCGAAGTCTATTTCTCTCTCAGGAGGGACTCCGGGAAGATCATTTAAAAAGACTTTTGGAAACTTTTTTACTACTGGAACTGACTGAATAAGAGATATCTCAGCACTAGAGTCATTACCTCGGATTAAGTCATAGACACAGCCCTTGAAAACTAACTTTCTCGCCTTAAGGTACGAAATAAAATGTCATTCTAGGTATGGATTGGCTTCATGCCTGTTATGCCTCAGTTGATTGTAGAACTCGAGTTGTCAAGTTCAAGTTTCCTAATAAGCTAGTTATAGAGTGGAAGAGTAGTTCAACAAAGAAACGACCCCAAAATAACCCGAAAATGTGCTTCGGAAACACCTATAATTGTAATTTCCATATATCTCAAAATCTGTGCATGATTTCAGAAATTCGACTTCATATTCTTATTCATGGGGTCAAATTGAGTGGGGAATGGGTCTAACCTGAATTTTAGAGCAACCGTATCAAAATTCAAAAATTGCAAAAAATGTGATTTGGAGGGTCAACTTTAAAGGGGCATATCTCTTAGCACACAAGGAACTGGAAGGGCCACAACCTATTAAATTAAAACTCTTTGAGTTAGCTTTCCAACGCACTTGTTTTCACCTCATTCCGAGTTAGGATGAGGGAGTTATGACCATTTTCGTAAAACTTGTCTGTGCAGATTTGCAATTTCCAGTGAGCTATTTTTTTTTTTTGAGGCTAAGTGTTGGGGACGTTTTTTATAAAAAGGGGATATATCCCATACTTAGTCATTTTTAACATAAAAAACACTCTCTAAGCCCTCTCCAAAATTCCACCAAGATCCTCAACCAAACTCAAACATCTCAAGCTCTAATTCCGGATTCAAGACTCAATCTCAAGCTTCAATTCTCCATTCCAATCTTCATCAAGGATTCTCCAAAGTTGAGGTATGTGGGTTTGATTGTGGAAACCTTCCTTTCCACAAGTCCAACCATTTATCCTCTATTTCTACTTCAAGTTTATGGGTCCTTATGGTTATTTATAAACTCTTGAAGTATGGAATTACTACTACACACCCTATTATGGTTTATTTTGCATATTATCATGAAATGGAATTATTATGTGATGTTTATGGTTTTCATGCTTCCACGATCAAATTATGAAGGTTGATATATATATATGTATGTTGTTGGTGGGTTGATTTATATGGATTTTGGAATTGGTTGGACTTAGTACTCTTGAAATACATGATTTTATTTACATGAATAGTAGCCCACCATGTGTTTGATAAAATGCTCATTTATAGAATTCTTAGGAAATGGAAGGTCCAATGTACGTCCTATAAGTCGGATGGTTATATAATTACTGAAATTATGATGAAATGGACACATGTATATGATTTTCTCTATATAAGTGTTGTGAGTCGACCAAGCCTAGCTCGGGGGGTTGTAGGCCCGGGTAACCGTATCGAGGGGTTGGTACCTTGGTTACCTAGTACGGGGGGTAGTAGGCCCGTATAACCATATCGAGGGATTTGTACCTTGGTCCCTATCTCGGGGGGTGGTAGGCCCGGGTAACCATATTGAGGGGTTTGTACCTCTTTCGCCTCTCCAAGGGGGTGGTAGGCCTTGGAAATACTATATTGATGGTCACTCGCCACACATGTACTACGCCCCACTAAATATGATTTTTATGTAAGCATCATTATACATATCATCTCATTAATATGCTATCTATCGGGTATGATTATGCATTTTGCCTATGATGTCCATCTATTGTTGCATTGCATTGCATCCCATATACTTAGTACATTCAAACGTACTAATGCATACTCTATGCCTACATGATGTCACCATGTAGGAACCGGAGCATCGCTTGACCATCCTCCTCCGCGTGGCTAATACGATTTTCTATCGAGGTTATTGGTGAGTCCTCCATTCCGGGGACGTTGCTTATGATCTCTTGCTATGTATAAGACTTTTCCTTTTTAGTTATGTGTTGACTATGAGGGTGAGCCCGGTAGTTTATCTTGGCCCCCGCTAAGTAACCATGTTTAGAGGTGGTGTTAGACAAGTTGTGTATTATGCTTGAGCTTGACTCATCTATGGTAATTATGTATCATTCTCTTTTTCTCTTGCTCCCTTAGTCCCGACTTCCCCTTGATTATGCTTATCGCTTATGGTCATTTTAATTGCTTCCGCAACCAAGGATGTGTAATGATATGCTATGACCCTTTTTTGGGGTTCCTTCGGGTTCCCCATTCGCCGGTCACGTCTAGGCCCTAGGCTTGGGTCGTGACAAACAGTGCCTAAGGGTCATTTTATTTTGTACCTTAAGGCAAGAAAGTTAGTTTTCAAGGGGTGTGTCTATCACTTAGTCCGAGGTAATGAATCTAGTGTTGAGATACCTCTTATTCAGTCAGTTCCAGTAGTAAAAAAGTTTTCAAAAGTCTTTCTAGATGATCTTCCCGGAGTCCCTCCTGAGAGAGAAATTGACTTCGGTATAGATATTTTTCCTGATACTCGTCCTGTATCTATTCCTTCATATAGGATGGCACCAACAGAGTTAAAATAGTTAAAAGTGTAGTTGAAAGATCACCTAGAAAAAGGTCTTATTCGACCAAGTGTCTCACCATGGGGCACTCCAGTCTTAGTTTTGAGGAAGAAGGATGGTTCCCTTAGAATATGTATAGATTACCGTCAGTTGAACAAGGTTACTGTCAAGAATAAGTATCCTCTTCCAAGAATTGATGATCTCTTCGATAAGCTTTAGGGTGCCACTTGTTTCTCTAACATACACCTCAGATTTAGCTACCATCAGTTAAGAGTGAAGGAATGTGATATTTCGAAGACAGCTTTCAGGACCCGTTATGGTCATTATGAGTTTTTGGTCATGTTGTTCAGTATAGCTAATGCGTCTGCAGCATTCATGGACCTTATAAATAGAGTATTCAAGCTTTATTTAGATATGTTTGTTATCGTATTCATTGATGACATACTAATCTATTCGAGGAATGAGAAAGATCATGCTAGTCATCTTAGAATAGTTCTCCAAACTCTAAAGGATAGAGAGTTGTATGCCAAGTTCTCTAAGTGTGAGTTTTGTCTTGAGTGTGTGGAATTCCTGGGCCACGTTGTTTTCGGTGATGGGATTAGAGTTCATACTCAGAAAATAGAGGCAGTGTAGAGTTGGCCTAGACCCACATCTCCAACTGATATTAGGAGTTTGTTAGGGTTGGTTGGATATTATAGAAAGTTTGTCGATGGGATCTCATCTATTTCGTCTCCTTTGACCGAGTTGACTCAAAAAATAGTTAAGTTTCAATGTTCTGAAGATTGTGACAAAAGCTTTCAGGAATTGAAAACTAGGTTGACTACTGCCCCAGTATTGACCTTACTAGAGGGTACATAAGGCTTTGGTGTATATTGTGTTTCGTTAAGAGTTGGATTGGAATGTGTGTTAATGCAGAATGGTAAAGTTATTGCTTTTTCTCCAGACAACTGAAAGTTCACGAGAAGAACTACCTAACCAATGATCTAGAGTTGGTTGTTGTAGTATTTGCTTTGAAAATATGGCATCATTATCTTTATGGTGTTCATGTGGATATATTCACCGATCACAAGAGTCTCTAGTATATGTTTAGTCAAAAAGAGCTTAATCTGAGACAGAGGAGGTGGTTAGAGTAACTCAAGGATTATGACATGAGTATTCTATATAAACCAAGTAAGGCTAATGTTGTTGTTGATGCGTTGAGCAGGTTGTCTATGGGTAGTATCGCCCATGTTGAAGAAGATAAGAGAGAGTTAGCAAAAGATGTGCATAGACTTGCACGATTAGGAGTGCGGTTAATGGATTCCAATGAAGGAGGAGTGGTGGTGATAAATGGGGCAGAATCATCATTAGTGTCAGAAGCGAAAGAGAAACAAGACCAAGTAACTATTTTGCTTAAATTGAAGACAAATGTTCATAAGCAAAAAGTAATGGCTTTTGAACAAGGGGGAGATGGTGTATTGAGGTATCAAGGTAGGTTGTGTTTACCAAGGGTGGATAAACTTCAAGAGAGGATCATGGAGAAATCTCATAGCTCCAGATATTCTATTCATTCGGGTTTCACAAAGATGTATCGTGACTTGAGAGAAGTATATTGGTGGAATAGTATGAAGAAAGGGATTGTTGAGTTTTTTGCTAAATGCCCGAATTATCAACAAATTAAAGTAGAGAAACAAAGGCCCGGTGGTATGGCTCAAAATATAGAACTTTTGGAATGGAAGTGGGAGATGATCAATATGTATTTCATTACTGGCTTGCCACGGTCTCACAGGAAACATGATTCTATTTGGGTGATTGTGGATCGATTGACAAAATCAGCCCACTTTTTGCCGGTAAAGACTACCCATTCAGCAGAGGATTATGCCAAGTTATATATTCAAGTGGTAGTAAGACTTCATGGAGTTTCGAGGTGCATAATTTACTGCACAATTTTGGAAGTCTTTCCAAAAATGTTTGGGTTCGAAAGTGAATTTGAGTATTGCTTTACATCCTCAGACTAATGGTCAAGTAGAGAGAACTATTCAGACTTTAGAAGATATGTTGAGGGATTTTGTGATTGATTTTAATGGTAATTGGGATTATCATCTACCTCTCATTGAGTTTGCTTATAATAATAGTTACCACTCAAGCATTCAGATGGCTCCTTATGAGGCTCTTTATGGGAGGCGATGTAGAACTCCAATTGGATGATTTGAAGTTGGTGAAGCTGGGTTGATAGGACCAGACTTAGTTCATCAAGCTATGGAGAAAGTGAGAGTTATCCAAGAAGGGTTGAAAACAGCGCAGATTTGTCAGAAATCCTACACTAATGTTAGGAGAAGAGACTTAGAGTTTGAAGTAGATTATTGGGTATACTTGAAGGTTTCACCCATGAAGGGTGTTATGAGATTTGATAAAAAGGGGAAGCTTAGTCCCTAGTATATTGGTCCTTATGGAATATCCAAGAGGATTGGTAATGTAGCTTATGAGTTGGAGCTACCACAAGAGTTAGCAGTAGTTCATCAAGTATTTCATATTTCCATGTTGAAGAAGTGTGTGGGCGATCCTTCACTTATCATACCTATTGAGGATATTTGTATTAAGGATATATTATCTTATGAGAAGATTCCAGTTCAGATTCTAGATCGCAAAGTTCGCAAATTGAGAACTAAGGAGGTAGCTTCAGTTAAGTTCTTTGGAGAAATTAGTTTGTTGAGGAAGCCACTTGGGAAGCTGAAAAGGATATGAAGAAGAGATACCAACATCTCTTTAAGTAAAGAGAAATTCTAGATCAAGGTACTAATTCTCTTCTTAGTACTCTTTAATTGATATACTGAATATGTTAGATTTGCTTGTTGGGTGTTTGAGCTAAATGTTAGATATTACACCCTTAGTCTACTTAGAGTGATCTCATTCGAGGATGAATGTTCCCAAGGGGGAGATATTGTAATACCCCACTATTTGAAAGAGCTAGACTTACTAAGAACCATTTTGGAATTAATGAAAATCTGAAATTTGGCAAGTTATATTAAGTATGAGTTTTGGGTCAACTTCAAACGACCATAACTCTAAGAACATGATGATTTAGGTGAGCTACAAGATACTATATGAAAGTTGTTTGAAGTTGGCTGTCTAGATAAGGAAAGTTAACCCGATTTTAAAGGAGTATTTTGGACTTTTCCATACCCAATTAATTTATTTCATTTTTGGTAATTAAGTAGGGGTCTAAACTCAATTAATTTAGTTTATGCACACAGAATTACGCTAGGGTTTTAGAGAAAAAAACTCAAGAAGAAAGAGAAAGGTCAAGATTCGTCGATTTCTTGAGGAATTGATTGTGGATTTCGCCAAGGATTCAATCCTACCAGGTATGTGAGTTCACATTGCATTGTGTTCGTTCACCCACGTGCCAATCATGTTAATTTCTGCATTAAATTCATTGTAGAAAATTGAAGGTGAATGTTCTTGATTTGTGTTCTTGAAATTGACATTTGTTCTTTAGATTAGGATGAGATTGATGAGTTCTTGAGGAAATCAAGTTGATTTTAGGGTTGTATTTGAGTGGATTCTTGTCTACATATTGGGTATCTGAATCATAAAAGGAATAGAGAAAAAGAATAGAAATAAGTCAAGTTAAGACCAGAAAACGAGAAGAAAATTCATCGGGTTCACCTAGGGAGAGCTGGCGCAACGTGCCACTGATACCAGCACAGCTGTCGCGACGCGCCACTGATACGCCAACAGGGCTAGCACAACATGCCATTGATACTCCAGCAGGGTTGGCATGACGCGCCAGCAGTGTGCCAAAAAGCAGTCTCTGAACTTTAGGGATTGGCGCGCCGCGCCAGCAGTGTGCCCGGGTCGTCCGCCCCTACTCATTTTTTGCCATTTAGCCCGTCTAAGTCCTTTTAAAGTGTACTAACACTTCTGGTCGATTTTAACTATTCTAAATGACTTCTAAACATCTAGAAATCATCCATAAACATGAATCATAACCTTGAATCCATAAATTCAAATTCAAGGAAAGTAAGAACCAAGTCTAGAGAGTTCTTAGACTCTTTTTGAAAGTCTATCGCAAATGCTTTGAACATGTTTTAAGACTTATGTTTAGCGGTGAGTAAAGAGTAAAGAGTGAAGTTCATTTCTTCAAAAGAGTATATCGGGACTAGGTATTCTGAAAGAGTAAATGTTTTCACATTTAAACAAGAAAGAAAACACCAATTTCCCAAAGAGCCTTTGAGCTAGTTTTCTGTAAAGAGTAAATGGTTTCACAATTAAGAAAGAAAGGAAACACTAATTTCCAAGAGAGTCTTTAATTGGGCTAGTTTTTGAGCAATTATCTCAAATCACAGAAAGATTTATGTCTTTAAACATATGAGCTAGTATATTTTGGGAGTAGTATTGAGCACTGATATGGGGGAGAGTTCAGACAACTCCCAACCCCCATAAACCATGTAGCCATCATGGATAGAAAATGGTGTCACACCCCCTTTTTTGCATACTGCGGAAGGGTTTTTCAAATTTAAGTGAATATTGATTTAGGGATTATTTTTTTTGGAGTCGCCATTTGGAATTGAGTTATGGTGTTTCAAGTCAGCTGTTTTGTTAATCCCTAATCAAAAGGAAATGACTATTTATTTGATGTGCGAACTAGAAATACAGGTAAGGAATTCTTTTGACCGAGGAGAAGGTATTAGGGATCCCTCAAGTCCCGTGGTTCTAGCACGGTCGCTTTTATTGACTTCTACTTACTTTTAAATTATTTTTGGATATATTTTATATGCTACAGTTTCGCTCGTATTTTTTACTATTGAATTTTATTTGTTCTCAACCTAGATGCATAACTGCATTCGTGGTTTTGACATTTAATAGTTTCGAAGCATAACTGTTTTATTCTCTTGAGTGTGTCACCTAATATTTTATGTCTGACATCTTTATTTTTAAAATAAAATATTTATTAGAATTTGTGTCATCACATCCTTGAATTTCTTTTAAATGTTTCAAAAAAGATGTGTAACCACATTCATAATTGAAACAAATATTTTTAACAGTCTTAAAACTCATCTAGTCATTAAAACACAAAATATTTTTTTCCTTTATACATAAAGCCAAATAAAGTAAAATAAATCTAAATGTTGAGGATACAATATATAATTCTGACATCATTTCTATATCCTTTTATTTTATATTAATAATAAAAATTTATTTAAATGTTTTTAGCCTAACTATATCTACTTTATCATTATTATCTAAATCAAGACAAGAACAATATCATGACCCGTTCATTTTTAAGAGGTCTCAACTAGCGAATAGAAAAAAATAAAAATGTAATCATTGTTAAAGCTACCTTCATTCATTAAACAGAGATATAATACCTAACAAATTGTTCATTGCGAACAAATTATGAATAAAAAAAATAGGAAAACTTGTCATAAAATTACATCAAATTCCATAAATAAATTAAAAAGATAAGCTAAAATTGAATGCCGCAATATCTTGATCGAAGATTGATTAGAACGCCCACAAACTTTTTGTAGGTTGTTTGTGATGGTGTATATGTTGTATTTGTCTGAAAGTAATGAAAAAGAAAGAAAAGAAGTGAAGGTATTTGTGGATTTTTGAAAGAAAATCAAAGAATGTGAAAGGAATGTTTTGTTGTGTGTTACGTATTTTTGTGTGCAATGTGTTGTTTTTTATTTCATTCGTTTATGCTACTGGCCGTGTGTATGTGTATTTTTTGGTAGTCTCTTTGTGTGTGTAGTACACAGTATATATAGGAGTAGGGGTGTCCATTCTTTTTTTTGTATACGTGTGTGTAGTGGGGTTGTGGTAGATATTGTTTTTCTTTTTGGCAGAATGGGTATGTGGGTTGGGATAATGGCAGTAAATGGGATAATTGGAAGGTAACTGGCTTGTGGTAATTGGCAGGAAAAGTGGGGTGCTGGGGTAGATTTAGGTTATTATTTTTTTAAATATAATATAATATAAGGTCCATTTGTGAATCCAAGGGACAGAGAATTTGATGAAGAAATAAATCTGGTCTGTTTTATCCAGATATGATATGTGTTGTATAACTCATTAAGGTCTGGAGAAACTTGAACCCATTCTTTATATAATTTGATAAATGGATCAGGTAATATTTTTATAGTTGGGTCATGGTATGACCACCAATTTAAAAACCAATTAGGAATTGGTCCTGTAAATATCTTTGCACATACCTTTATAAACCATGTATGTTTGTGTCTCTCATTATTATAATAGAGAACTTTATGAAAGTCCTGAATGTAGTCCCAGTACGTGAAACTCATAGCAATTTTATTTAGGTTGATCTGTCTTTCTTTCATGGTGGAGATACCCCAATCTTCAACAGATATAATCTGTTTAATTATTATTTTTGAGAAGTTATAAACATTTTCACTTGTATTGTATCCTAAAAAGTGTTGGAATTCAACACTACCAGTACTTATCAGAATGGTTTTATAATACAATCGGGTTTTGTATGACTCGCTCGGAAATATAAACCATTGATTAGGTACCTTTGGAATATCTTCCAAGGTTCTTCTTTTCTCTGTATCTCAGAGTTTTCTAGAAGAAATATCATTTCTTTTTTTGATACCATTTCATAAGACTTGATATCATCATTGTCTTCTTTGGCTATTGATGCAAAAGTATCATTTTACTTTTGTGACAGATAAGCCTGCAGATGTGCATATAACGGACTGCCTTCTGGGATATCTTCCAGATGTACTGAAGAAGAAGCCTCACTTTGGGAGATTTTGGAGTTTATCAAGCTCATTCATCCTCTTTGTATAACTGGGGAGCTAGAAGATGATCTGTATGACGATCCTAGGGATGATCTTCCTCTTCCTCTTGTGTTATTTCCCCTACCTCTGCCCTTGGTTGCCCAAGGAGGGTCCATCCTGAAAACATAACACTTTGTTTTATACGGATGTATCATAATAGTCACTGTAATAATTATCCTCATCGATATCGATAATTTCTTCATAATCATGTATAGAGAAATCTTTTCTAATAATATCGTTGATAATTTTACATAAAATTAATTCCTGCAAATCTCTATTAAGAGGAATTATTTTTAAAAGGGTAACTAAAGTTTTCTCATCAAATAAAGTAGTATAAAAACTCATTATGAATTTAAATATTCTCTGGATAGAAAATACGGAAGAGAGTTATCACTTCCCTTTTTATATTGAATCTCAAAATCAAAGGGGGCTAACTGGGCCTGCCACCTAGCAAATGTTAATTTTGATGCATCATGTTTAAAATCTTTGTTAAACATATATTTAACAGATTCAACATCAGTTTTTATCAAAAACTTTTGATTATATAAATCATCCTGAAATTTCAACACGCATTTAACGATGGTTAACATTTCATGAGCCACCGTACCATATTTCTTCTGGGCCTCACTCCATTTCCCAGAATGAAATCTAATCAAATATTCAATTTTGTCGTTGGGAATAATTTATTTTAATATCCCACCATAACCATTATTAGACGTATTTGTCTCAATAATTTTTTGCCAAGCATGGTTAGCAAGAGTTAAGCATGATAAAGATTGAACACGAAGTTTGATATCCTTTACCAAAGCGGTATGACTATCAGTACAAGGTGATTTATGATCCTTTTTCTGCCTGTCATATAAAGGGGCCAAATCACGAGATATTTTTTTTATAGAAAGAGGATATGTAATTTAAATTCCCTAAAAATCTTTGCAATTGAGTCCTATCAGTGAGAATATCAGGAAATTTTAATGCAAAGTCGATTGATCTTTGAATCGGGATAACTTTCTCTTGACAAATATGATGTCCTAGAAATCGAACATCACTTTGTAACAAACTCATTTTTGGTTTAGAAATGACAAAACCATTTTGTATAACAATTTTCTTAAAGATATCAAGATGCTTAATATGCATTTCAAACATTTATGAGAATACTAAAATATCATCAATATAAACAATGATGAAATCCAAATATAGGTTGAAAATATCATTCATATTTTCTAAAATTCAGATGGAGCATTTTTCAAGCCGAATGACATAGCATTCCATTTGTATTGTCCAAATGGGAAATTAAAAGTTATTTTATAAGTATGCTCTTTAAAGAATTAGATCTGCCAATATCTTGATATTAAATTAAAATTTGAAAATATATTGGCATCATATAATCTTGACAATAAATCTCTTTTATTTGGAATAAGGTATCTAATCCATTTCAAATATTTGTTTAATGGTTTATAATTGATAACCAGTCAAGGGACACCTCGTTCTCTTTCAGCAGCATTATTAACATAAAAGGTTGTGCAAGACCAAGGTGATTTTGAAGGTTTTATCAATCCCTTTTGTAAAAAATTATAAATTTCCTTTTTGTAGAATTCTACCAATTTGGTGTTCATCTGGCAAGGACGAGATTTATTAGGAATATCATTCTCAAAAAAATCATCTTCATAAGGAAGAGTAACAATATGCATTTTTCGATTCCAAAAAGCACTAGGATGATCGGCACAGATATCAACTGCAATTTATTCAAAAATTAATTTCATTTTTTCCTGTACTTTGGTGGATTTCAAAGTATCAAATATATTTATGCTAAACAATTCTAGTTGCAAAGAGTCATCATGCCGTTGTTTTATATTAATCAAAGCATTAATATCACGAGAAATAGGGTCAGTGATAAAAGTATAACTTATATCTCTGTCTTCATAAGTAGCAGTAAAACCTTTAGCATTTATGCTAGTAAAAGGATAAATAGCATTTATAAAAGGGGTTCCAAGTATAATTGGAGGGTATAACTGATTTTTAACCAAGAAAAAGAAATGCGGAATGCAAACTTTATTTTGGAAAATGCAAGTATTAGGTAGTTTATACTTTATATCTAAAGCATGTCCAGAAGCAGATTTAACCAAATGAGTTGTTTTTCCAAAATATTTAGTCGTTACAAGACCTTCTTGAATACAACTAACATCGGCTCCACTATCAATCATGGCAATATCAGTTATCAAAAAACTATTATGAATCAATATGGTGCATTTAACATACCATTTACGAGCAGTAACAATTTGCATCATTCCTAAAAACATACCTTGTCTAGGATCAAGATTAAAAGGTTTTGCAAGAGTATTTTCTTCAACAATGTTTTTACCATTGCTATTAACAGTTTCTATCTGAGTAAGTCTATGATCACAAGTCATTTTTCAAATATTCAATTTCATTTTACAAATCATCAAAAGAAGAATCTCTTGTAGGAGTAGTTTGTTTATTAAGTTTGTTATTAATTTCAGACAAAGAATAAGGTGCAGAATATTCGAATTCAAAATCATTCTTTTGGTTTTTCGAATTTTTTGAAGAACTAGAACTAGCAATATTATTAACAACTAATTGAATAATTTTTTTCACGAAGATTATTATCAGTAACTTCTTTCAAAATTTCTATCACAATATCAAAAGTAATAATATTCATATTCAAATCTTCAAATTGAGATTGCAATTTATAAAATTCATCATTTTCACAAGAACAAATATCACCACGACAAGCATTGCAAGTTTTCATTTTATCATGCTGATTACTATCAGATAAATCAAGAAAATCAATCTGTTCTTCAGAACCTGAAGAAGAATCATAATCGGACTCAGAATCAGAAGTGTATAAGAAACTATAAATCTTATCATGAACTTCTTCATCAAGTTCAAGGGATTTCAACTTTTCAAGCTTACAATTCAGTGTTATATGCCTGAAATTTCCACATCTATAGCACTTGATTTTAGCGAGATCTCATTTGGACCTATTCTTGGTAACTCTATCAGACTTACGAAAAGCTTTTCTAGTATCACGTTCTTTTTTAGATCTATATCTAGACCTCTTTTTCCTATAAGGTTTATCAGGATTGGAGCCTTTAGAATCTTTGTGTTTCTTCTTCTTGCTATTAGCAAAAGTATCAGGTAAATCGAGCTGGGAACAAAAGTCTCCTAGTTGAGATCTTTCTTTAAGCTTATCCATCTTAAGCTGTCTAGATAACTTCAATTCATTGCACAAATTTATTCCTTTTATATTGCAAACTCCTATCAGCTTTCCATAAGTATAATCCTTATAAGGAATTTCACCATGACCAGTCCTTAGAGCTTTTCTAACTTTCGGCAAACAAAGGGGGAAGGCCATCTATAAACTTAGCTTTCCAATGATCATAACTATTTTTGGGCAATTCCATAATCCTACTCATATAAGTATCTTTATACCATCTAAATTCACCTAAGGTTATACAACGTAGACCATTTAATAAGGTGCAAACAATCTCATACTAATTGGTAAATCTACCATTAAAATGTTCTAAAATGGTTAAGACTAAGGTATAAACAGTATCTTCTCTATTTTTCACTAGAGTCATGCCAAAGTTATCAACACCTTCGTTATCAGCAATAGCATTTATCACCGCTGCGTTTTGCTCGATACTCATATAATTATCCCACCAACCTCTGAGTTGGCCAGTAAAATCTTCAATAATCATTTTGCAAATATTTCTATTTGTATTTTTAACACTTTTACATATTATTGCATAGATAAGCATTTTATGAACAAGAATAGTTAACTGTTTATCAGTCAAACCATCAAGATTCCATTCATAAATTCCAGACCCACTATAAGAGGTATTAGTTTGATTCTAGTCTCGTTCCTCTATCAATACATCTTGAGGGGTAGGTCTGGAATAATAATGAGCATACTTAGTATTACCTTTCTTTTTGGGATAACCATGAAGTTTATTAAATTCGAAGGATACATGATTTTTAAAATCAAAAGATTTTTCCATTTCCTCTGTAAAATTATTTGACAAATCAACAGGCTTAGCACCAAATTCAGATATTTTTTTATCAAGAAGTTCTTCTAAATCATTAATCGATTTATATTTAAAATCCCGAATCTCAAGGGGTCTTTGCACATGAGTAGCACCAGTTTGAGCTTCCAAATTAATTTTAGAAGTAGAAGCCGTATCAGAAGTTTTTAAATCATTTTTTATTTGAATTACTAAAGAAGTTAATTCATCTATTTTTTTATCGAGAGAACTAATATGTTCACCCAAAACTTTAACATAAAGTCCCAAATAATTATTTTGAAAAATTAAATTATTAATCTCATTGATGTTGACTGTCGCAACATCTTCTTCAACAAATTTTTAAAAGGCAGTAAAGGTGAAACCTATATTATTTGGTAAAATAAAAGATGACTGAGGAGGATAAACAACCTTAATAATATTACCAGAACCATCTTTATAAGATCGTTCAAAAACATTGATATATAATGGTAAATAAGTTGTGATAAACCAGGGTACAAATTTCATAATTTGATTATGAAGAGCACATGTTTCATAAAATTCTTGAGAAATATTATTCAAACCATCAGCACTATAAGTGTCAAAAAACCATGTTTTAAACTGGTTCCATTTATCACCCAAAAATTGATTCTGAATGCACTTTCTTGCCAGCGAACCTAGACTAAAATCTATTTGGTGTACATTCAGCATTAAGTTTTATTGGGATCAAAATCAATTTCAAATCCAGAAGGAATATCCTTATCAGATATATCAAAAGAATTATCATTAGCATGCACGACATTCGTTTGAGGATCAATTTTTATTTTATTGACAAGTCGATTACTTTGATCCACAGATATAATAGAAGGTATAGTATGTAAAGAGGCAGCACGATTACGAGCCGGACCATACACAGGTTTAATAGGGGAAATATGATGAATAGCAGGCAATCTTCTATTAGAAAATGAATGTCTACTATAAGGAATATCATTAAACAACATACAAATCTTACCATCAGGATTTTATGTTATATGAGAATACTCAGAATTAGTGACAGCATTTGTAATTTGACTAGGAGATATAACAGAATCTAAAGTCCAAGTAATTGGAAAATTAATTTCTTTACATTTAATAGGTCTTCTAGTAGTGACCTTAGATTAAAAAAAATTAGTTTCTACTAAAATAGTATGATCAGATGTATCATATAACATACATCTCGGGTTTAACGTTGATAGCAATTTAAAATAAATTCTATATGACAAACAAATTAATTCAGATCCCGGTGCATAATTATAACCATGCGTTTTAACATTTAAAGTTAAAATATCAAGAATATTAGCTTCAGTTAAAGATAACTGAAAATTAGGCTGAGTATTAAAATATACCGGCCCATATGCCACAGTGGACTCAATCGAACTCATTTAAGA
Organism: Solanum stenotomum; assembly: GCF_019186545.1. Lineage (NCBI taxonomy): Eukaryota > Viridiplantae > Streptophyta > Magnoliopsida > Solanales > Solanaceae > Solanum > Solanum stenotomum. The sequence continues at coordinate 66,942,333 of NC_064282.1, read as the reverse complement.
TTGTCAAAAATTTAGATTTCTAGCATCATGAATAGCAGCTAAAAGTGTTTCAGGTATGCTTTTAAGAGTTAAAGGTTTGAAAGCAATTTGGACCATACCAATATGCAAGAAATTATACTATTTTTTTATATAACTCAATATCTCATTTATTTAATAAACGAATAGTTTGTTCAGACGAATTTAATGCCAAAGATTACTCTGTAGTTTTTATTAACTGTTTATGAGATATTTTATTAAATGAACCATAATCATAAATGGTCTTAATATCAATTTTCGAAATAGTCCATTTGTTTAACAAATCAAGGTTCTGAGGTATATCTTCCTTTTCTAATCTAGTACTTTTAGTACTTACTTCTCCCAAATCCATGTTTCAAATAACATATCTATGTCGTATACTTCACAGCCGGAAGTAAATACAATTTGTATAGTTCAATCATAGGCCTTGAAGTCGGCCACCTTTATAAGGTATTATATTATTTCTAATTACATCATTTAGTATTTCTCCGATCTAAGCCATGGCCATGTCCGGCGAAAGATTCATATCTATGTCGGATAACTAATTTCTCTTTTATATCTACCATGAAAGATCTAAACTTTATCAAAATATAAATAAATTTCTATATGGTTTTTTTATTTGGTTCCAAAATGGTGGTACAGTCAGATTCAATACTGTTTTTATTGGCTTTGTCTTTGTGACTCCGTCTAGCTAGTCGTGGTTCTAAGCTCGTTAATGAGTTGAAAAGGGCGCCTATAGCCGGTTAGAACTGCTAGACACATGGGCTTAATAAAAATACGTATTAAATCTTGACAGGACCCTCGCTTGGGTAAAAGGAAGAGATCCTTCCATACAATCATCAAACTATATGAAATTTGTATATATTTTGGTTTGGATTTATGCCTTGAATTCGGATGCTAATAAGCTAGATTGAAGATGACCGCGTGGACTACCGCCAGTCTTCAGAGATCCTGTAAGTTGGTATCAAATCCTAGGAACCTTCATGGTAAATATGAGATTGTTGTGAAGTATATAACATAGATATGTTCTTTGAAATATGGATCTTGGAGAAGTAAGTACTAAAAGTACTAGATTAGAAGAGGTAGATATACCTCAGAACCTTGATTTATTAAACAAATGGATTATTCCAAAAATTGATATTAAATTCATTTATGATTATGGCTAGTTTGATAAAATATCTCATAAACAGTTAATAAAAACTACTGAGCAATCTTTGGTGTTAAATTCGTCTGAATAGACTATTCGTTTATTAAATAAATGAGATATTGAGTTGTATAAAAAACAGTATAATTTCTTGCATATTGGTATGGTCCAAATTGCTTTCAAACCTTTAACTCTTAAAGGATTACCTGAAACATTTTTAGCTACTCTTCGTGATGCTAGAAATTTAAATTTTAGACAATCTTTGATGGGTTCAATTGAGTCCACTGTGGCATATGGCCCGGTATATTTTAATACTCAACTTAATTTACAGTTATCTTTAATTGATGCTAATATTCTTGATGTTTTAACTTTAAATGTTAAAACACATGGTTATAATTATGCATCGGGATCTGAATTAATTTGTTTGTCATATAGAATTTATTTTAAATTGCTATCAACGTTAAACCCGAGATATAAGTTATATGATACATCTGATCAAACTATTTTAGATTCTGTTATATCTCCTAGTCAAATTACAAATATTGTCACTAATTCTGAGTATTCTCATATTACATAAAATCCTGATGGTAGGATTTGTATGCAGTTTAATGATATTCTTTATAGTAGACATTCATTTTTTGATAGAAGATTGTCTGCTATTCATTATATTTCTCCGATTAAACCTGTGTATGGTCCGGCTCGTAATCGTGCTGCCTCTTGACATACTATACCTTCTATTATATCAGCGGATCAAAGTAATCGACTTGTCAATAAAATAAAAATTGATCCTCGAACGAATGTCGTGCAAGCTAATGATAATTCTTCTGATATATCTGATAAGGATATTCCTTTTGTATCCGAAATGGATTTTGATCCCAATAAAACTTAATGATGAATGTACACCAAATAGATTTTAATCCAGGTTTACTANGATCATCAACAAGAGCTTCGTTGATACATCCGAGAGTCCGAGTTAGCTATGGTGAACCTCCTTGCTTTCGAAGGATTTCATTTACCTTTCAGTTATATCAGTTGTTAGGATGTTGTGGGTCTTGTCCTGACTTTCATCTTTATCAGTTAGAGGCTTCATAGATAGTCAGTACAGTTGAGAAGTCTGTATCATTTATTATATTAAATGTTTTAAAGACTAAAGTTGCCTTTTTATGGCGAGTTATATATATTTTATTATACAGAGTTTTCTTTGGACTTAAAGTTTGTATTTAAGTTCTATGAACTTTTATTTCAGTTTTTAAGCTTTGTATGCTTGAATCAGTTTTCCACTTGTAGTCAGCCAGGATGAGGGTTCGCTTAGGGACCAGCAATGGTCTTCGAGTGCCGGCCACATCCAGGGTGTAGGCTCGGGTCGTGACAATTTATTACCCAAAAATTGATTCTGAATGCACTTTCTTGCCAGCGAACCTAGACTAAAATCTATTTGGTGTACATTCATCATTAAGTTTTATTGGGATCAAAATCAATTTTGAATCCAGAAGGAATATTCTTATCAGATATATAAGAAGAATTATCAGTAGCTTGCACGACATTCGTTTGAGGATCAATTTTTATTTTATTTACAAGTCGATTACTTTGATCCACATATATAACAGAAGGTATAGTATGTAAAGAGGCGGCACGATTACGAGCCGGACCATACACAGGTTCAATAGGGGAAATATGATGAATAGCAGGCAATCTTCTATTAGAAAATGAATGTCTACTATAAGGAATATCATTAAACAACATACAAATCTTACCATCAGGATTTTATGTTATATGAGAATACTCAGAATTAGTGACAGCATTTGTAATTTGACTAGGAGATATAACAGAATCTAAAGTCCAAGTAATTGGAAAATTAATTTCTTTACATTTAATAGGTCTTCTAGTAGTGACCTTAGATTAAAAAAAATTAGTTTCTACTAAAATAGTATGATCAGATGTATCATATAACATACATCTCGGGTTTAACGTTGATAGCAATTTAAAATAAATTCTATATGACAAACAAATTAATTCAGATCCCGGTGCATAATTATAACCATGCGTTTTAACATTTAAAGTTAAAATATCAAGAATATTAGCTTCAGTTAAAGATAACTGAAAATTAGGCTGAGTATTAAAATATACCGGCCCATATGCCACAGTGGACTCAATCGAACTCATTTAAGATTGTCAAAAATTTAGATTTCTAGCATCATGAATAGCAGCTAAAAGTGTTTCAGGTATGCTTTTAAGAGTTAAAGGTTTGAAAGCAATTTGGACCATACCAATATGCAAGAAATTATACTATTTTTTTATATAACTCAATATCTCATTTATTTAATAAACGAATAGTTTGTTCAGACGAATTTAATGCCAAAGATTACTCTGTAGTTTTTATTAACTGTTTATGAGATATTTTATTAAATGAACCATAATCATAAATGGTCTTAATATCAATTTTCGAAATAGTCCATTTGTTTAACAAATCAAGGTTCTGAGGTATATCTTCCTTTTCTAATCTAGTACTTTTAGTACTTACTTCTCCCAAATCCATGTTTCAAATAACATATCTATGTCGTATACTTCACAGCCGGAAGTAAATACAATTTGTATAGTTCAATCATAGGCCTTGAAGTCGGCCACCTTTATAAGGTATTATATTATTTCTAATTACATCATTTAGTATTTCTCCGATCTAAGCCATGGCCATGTCCGACGAAAGATTCATATCTATGTCGGATTACTAACTTCTCTTTTATATCTACCATGAAAGATCTAAACTTTATCAAAATATAAATAAATTTCTATATGGTTTTTTTATTTGGTTTCAAAATGGTGGTACAGTCAGATTCACTACTGTTTTTATTGGTTTTGTCTTTGTGACTCCGTCTAGCCAGTCGTGGTTCTAAGCCCGTTAATGAGTTGAAAAGGACACCTATAGCCGGTTAGAACTGCTAGACACATGGGCTCAATAAAAATACGTATTAAATCTTGACAGACCCCTCGCTTGGGTAAAAGGATGAGATCCTTCCATACAATCATCAAACTATATGAAATTTGTATATATTTTGGTTTGGATTTATGCCTTGAATTCGGATGCTAATAAGCTAGATTGAAGATGACCGCGTGGACTACCGCCAGTCTTCAGAGATCCTGTAAGTTGGTATCAAATCCTAGGAACCTTCATGGTAAATATGAGATTGTTGTGAAGTATATAACATAGATATGTTCTTTGAAATATGGATTTGGGAGAAGTAAGTACTAAAAGTACTAGATTAGAAGAGGTAGATATACCTCAGAACCTTGATTTATTAAACAAATGGACTATTCCGAAAATTGATATTAAATTCATTTATGATGATGGTTAGTTTGATAAAATATCTCATAAACAGTTAATAAAAATGACTGAGCAATCTTTGGTGTTAAATTCGTCTGAACAGACTATTCGTTTATTAAATAAATGAGTTATTGAGTTGTATAAAAAACAGTATAATTTCTTGCATATTGGTATGGTCCAAATTGCTTTCAAACCTTTAACTCTTAAAGGATTACCTGAAACATTTTTAGCTACTCTTCGTGATGCTAGAAATTTAAATTTTAGACAATCTTTGATGGGTTCAATTGAGTCCACTGTAGCATATGGCCCGGTATATTTTAATACTCAACTTAATTTACAGTTATCTTTAACTGATGCTAATATTCTTGATGTTTTAACTTTAAATGTTAAAACGCATGGTTATAATTATGCATCAGGATCTGAATTAATTTGTTTGTCATATAGAATTTATTTTAAATTGCTATCAATGTTAAACCCGAGATGTAAGTTATATGATACATCTGATCAGACTATTTTAGATTCTGTTATATCTCCTAGTCAAATTACAAATATTGTCACTAATTCTGAGTATTCTCATATTACATAAAATCCTGATGGTAGGATTTGTATGCAGTTTAATGATATTCTTTATAGTAGACATTCATTTTTTGATAGAAGATTGTCTGCTATTCATTATATTTCTCCGATTAAACCTGTGTATGGTCCGGCTCGTAATCGTGCTGCCTCTTGACATACTATACCTTCTATTATATCAGCGGATCAAAGTAATCGACTTGTCAATAAAATAAAAATTGATCCTCGAACGAATGTCGTGCAAGCTAATGATAATTCTTCTGATATATCTTATAAGGATATTCCTTCTGTATCCGAAATGGATTTTGATCCCAATAAAACTTAATGATGAATGTACACCAAATAGATTTTAATCCAGGTTTACTAGCAAGGAAATACATTCAAAATCAATTTTTGGGTGATAAATGGAACTAGTTTTGAACATGATTTTTTGACACTTATAGTGCTGATGATTTGAATAATATTTCTCAAGATTTTTTTGAAACATGTGCTTTTCATAATCAAATTATGCATTTTGTACCCTAGTTTATAACAACTTATTTACCATTATATATCAATGTTCTTGAACGATCTTATAAAGATGGTTCTGGTAATATTATTAAGGTTGTTTATCCTCCTCAGTCATCTTTTATTTTACCAAATAATACAGGTATCACCTTTACTTCCTTTGAAAAATTTGTTGAAGAATATGTTGCGCTAGTCAACATCAATGAGATTAAAATTTTAATTTTTCGAAATAATTATTTGGGACTTTATGTTAAAGTTTTGGGTGAACATATTAGTTCTCTCGATAAAATATTAGATGAATTAACTGCTTTAGTAATTCAATTAAAAAATGATTTAAAGACTTGTGATATGACTTCTACTTCTAAAAGTAATTTGGAAGCTCAAACTATTGCTACTCATGTGCAAAGACCCCCTG